>NC_071571.1:113144200-113444200 GCF_024509145.1 Vidua macroura | reverse complement strand
CTCAAAGCTCATTCTGACACGTTTTTCTAAAATATCATTTTTAAAAGCTGATTTTCATGTAAAGTAAGCTTCATCTTATATGCTTTTAATCTGCAGAAACAAAAACCAAATCCAGCATTATATTCACAAAAATATGTCTATGGATACATTAATTACATGTCAAATATTAATGCACTCTGTTTACAGGTTGTGCATGCAGATTAAACATTTAAACCTAAATTGCACAAGAGAAAAAAATCAGTTGTGCTTCAAAGTGTTGCTTTTATATAGATATTCAGAAGAAAAAATGGACTAGTAAGGTACAGAACATTTTGAAAAGCAATTTAAAAATATTGATGCTTCAGCCATTAAAGTTACTGAAACTGAGTGCAGCCCAGACACCAGCTTCAAAAAAGTTTCATTTACTATAAGCAAACACACAGATGTGTGAAAAGGACAAATTCAAACTTTAATTTCTCTTCAGGTCATTTGGACTAATTTGTTTAGCTTATTTAATTCTACTGGTGTAATGGACGACATTGAAAGTTGCCACTGACCATCTCTTTAAAGAAAACATAAAAATGCTTGTATTGAACATCAGACCTTCAGTATGTGCTATGTTTTTCTTCATGGCAGGGATTAATTGATTTTTGGTTCCATTTGTGTCCATTTTTTGTCCATTGTGACAAAGAAGAGGAGAGTGCAGAGCAACAATGAATGACTGTTATGTGTGATTTCTAAATGGTGGTAGTTACATTTCTGTTGTTTCATTCTTATAAATAAAGGGACATAGCTACAAAAAGCAAGACTTAAATACATCTGTAAAGTACTTTGTAGGAATTTTTTAAAATTATTTTTTCAGTGATAAACTATTTTATTAAACCTCTGCCTTTTATCTGTCACTTAAGTGGTATTATAAAATGTACATTTAGCAAAAACCTTACTCTTCATAAAATTGGCAGGCTTTCACCAGTGCCATGATTCAGATGCACAAGGGTACTCAAGTACAAGTAGTTTGCTAGCTGGAAGATGTAAATGTTATCCAAAAGACTAAAATTCACCCTTGAAACAGGACTTTCACGGGGCATAGACATTGTGCTGACAGAATTTATCAGGGCTGAACTCCAGCAGAGATAATTCTTACTGTGATTCAGAAAAAAATTCCATTACTGGAGCTGCAAAAGTTTTGCTGAGGAGTTGGCAATCATGGTAAAAAAAAAGCGCTGGAGGGAAAATGTGTATAATGTCAGAAAAAAGCCTGCTTCATGTGACATTCCAAATGTAAAAATTATTTGTTTTATCACCAATGTTTCATTAGTGATGATGATGATGACATATTTTTTTAAGATATACAGGAATCTCAATTCATATTTGCCATCATATATAGCTCTAATTTATTGATTTAGACAGAAAGTCTAAATAGCCTGGAACAGACTGAAATGCTCAAAGGGAAAATAAATCAAACCACAAAATTATGAAACTGGTATCTCTAATTATAATCTCCCCTGAAAACATTTAACCTTCAAAACCAGCATGCCTGGATTATTTCCACTCATTAGTTTTTCTCAGGAAATTGCATCTATAGAAAAAGATAATGATAAATAACACATTTGCTCCATTAAAAATGAAACTTTATTTTCCTAAATGATTGGAAAAATTCCAGTAATCATTGGCCAAATGATCAAAAGTACATAAAATCTTGTACTCTGCAGACGAGGTTTTAACTGCGAAAACTGGTGTGTAGAAATCCACTGATGCATCATAAGCATTGTAAGAGGGGCTTTTTATATGCATGAAGCCAAGCATTATAGTATCTTTGGCCAGTATAATGGATCCAGTGCTTCAAAGCTACAGAAGTCTAGAATTCTCTGGGATATGATCTTGTAATGAAACAACCCTCAAGATAAGACTGAAAAACTTACAGCTGACATTTAAAAAGAATGAAAAGACAGGACCCATGCTGCAGAAGTTTAAAGAGCAATGCAGCATGATGTGTGGCTCCATCTGTACATTTATAAATTAGTCCCAGTCTTTATAGACCATGTCCAAAGTACACTTTTTGTGTCATTAACAAAAATTTAAATTTTTTGTAACCAGGACCAAAATTTCATGGGTTTTTGCACATTTCAGATCAAAATATTTACCAGTTATTCACCTACTCACATAAGAAATCAAAACAGCTAAAAAGCAAAAAATACTCATAATCTTGATAATGACCTAGTTTGTTATAAGTTTCCACCTATTGGGGTAAATAATTTAAGAAGGAAAAAAAAAAAAGTAACCACTTCCTGTTTGTTTTCTACAGCAAAATAGACCACAAAACAGACAAAAAATATTTTATAGAGGAAACAATTACTGGAGATGGTATATAGTTATCTAAGAAGTTTTATTTGATTCAAATGTCAAAAATTGGTATGTTTCCTCACACAGAATCATATGCAAATACACTGAGCAAAAGCTGGATTACATAAATTCAGCATTTTCTGATTTTTTTTTCTTGTATGGTAAATTCAGTGTCTCTGAATCCAGTGTCTCTGTGATATATTTAATAGATCATCCGGCAACTGGATGATCTGGAAACCTCAAGGTCAGTAGCACTTGTGCATACACTTCTGATATCTGCTTGTGTTGCAAGTCTGTGCCTCCTTGAAATGTCCATCATGCTTCCTTCAACACTATAACTGGGCAGTGCAAGCCTAGGAATCACCACAGTTTTCTGACACTCAACAGTCCTCCAACTTGTACTACACAATAGGCCTCAGGAGTTGTGACACATCTGCAAAATTTAGAGAAGCTCCTCAGATGTTGCAAGGTGGCTTAGAAATCTCCCAAGAATTTTAGCCAGAATATATTTAGTCTTTAAAGCATGAAAACACTTAGTTTATCTTTCTGTAGGAAGGTAAAATGAAACACTGGTAAATGTGTCTCTCTAACAATGTTGTACTTTTATTCTACTGTTTAAGAAGACCTGGCTGTCCTATTGGGGCATGAAACTACAAAAGAATGTTTATTTTCTATGTCTCTGGATAGAGACATACTACAAATTTTTAGACATACTATGCTGAAAATAGTTCTAACTTTTTCATTTCCTTGAGTTTGTGAAACATGCCCACTTCACAGAACTTTCCTACTTCATACTACTTTCTTATTTTACATCTGTCTCTGCCCACCAGTACAGGCTCAGATCATACTTCTGACTATTGATTTAGCTACAATTAGGACCAAATAAACTACCCAAAGCTTTTTACTCCTATGGAGTGGAGAGAAACAGCTTTCTGCTTCAGCAAATGCTTATACATATTTATTGACTAGCTTCTTTGTGGATGTTATGATGAGCTTGCTTATCACGGAAAATGACTTGAAGTAGTCTCAGATCTCAATATCTGTGGTTCCAATTAGGAATTTAATAAATGCTGAAGCCTTTTAAATCTTTCACTTATTCATAATGTAGCATGACAATAAACAGCAGGTGACAGTGGAAAAATTCAACAGGAATCTACTGTCTAGATTAATTTATTTTTTTTATTAGATTGCAGAGCCTGCATCTGGGACCATGACATGTCTGACTTCAGAGAACTCATCATTACATCCACTGTGCTCTAGCAGTTTTCATCCTTCACAGTCAGAGGTGGTGCAACTGCTTTTGAGGAATTTCTATGCTCAGAATAACTCATACACAAATAGAATCATATAATAAGCTGAGGTGGAAGGGTCATGAGGATCATCAAGTCCTGGCCCTTCACAGGACAGCCCCATGAATCAAATCTGAGAGTTCCTTATAGTATTGTCGAAACACATTTAAACTCAGACAGGCTTGGTGCTGTGACCACTTCTCTGGGTAGCATGCTTCAGTGCCCTAACACCCTCTGGCTGAAAACCTTTTTCTGATATCCAACCTAAACCTTCCCTGAAGCAGCTTCAGGCTGTTCCTGAGAGGAAAGAGATTGGTACTTGCCTCCACTTCCCCTCATGATGATGTTGAAGACCACAAAAAGGTCTCCCTAAAAGAAAAGAAACTGCACAGAAATTTTCTTGACAGAGAAGGAAATAAAGGTGTATATTCCTGACTGAGAGCTTACAAAATACAGCAGACAAAGCGATTTAGATATGCAGGCCCTTGCATTTTTCAAAAAACAATATGTGCCCTACGTATACTCTATATCAATATCCAGTATTATCAGACCTTCTGCGACAAGATTTAGGTATTCACATAGATGAATACCCTTACAGTACAAGAAAAATCAGTGACATTTAAAACCATGTTTTGCTTTTCATTAATGAGACATTATTTTCTTGTCAAGTAGCACTCTAAGGCCTTGAAAGCAGTATCTGCTAAGTGTCTCCCACTGTGATGACCGCCAATTTATTTTACTACTCTACCACTCATGCACAGACTTCCTTCTTTGAACTCAACCAACTCTCCATATTATCTCCCTTTCTAAAGTACAGCTCAGACAATCAAAAGCAGGATTGAGAAAAGAAAATAAAGAAAAGGAATCTGGCACTGTTTCAGGGTGACCCTTTTGAGCAACTGCCTGGATCTGAGATTCCATGTTTAGAAATTGAAAGGTGAACAGAATTTTTGCAGGCAAGGCAAAAAAGAAATGGTGAGCACAATGCCAGGACATGAGGCAAATTCATACCAATGAGATAAAGAACAAAATGCTGCAGGTAAAAGAAATGGAAAATTCTGAGTTTCTAGATCAAGATAGCAACCTAGAGGCAGACAGGTGTGATTTGTTGAAAACGTAGACTCCTCTACAAGGAATCTTCTTATCTTCTATGTAATTTTCAAGTTGTCATACTTAAGCTTATGATTTTATTGCCCTTAGAGCTGCAAATATCCTCAGGGAAAACTTTAGTCTGAAGGCAAATTGAATTGCAAGCATTTTAATATAAATCTGCTTCATTCAGTATGGTTCCCCCATTCAAATGACTCTTGGCTTATGCAAAGCAATTCTGATACTGACTCTCAAGAAAAATGACAGGGCACTTAATACTGATAGGTCTGAATCCCACTACTTGTCTGACCACAAAAACCTTGGGGACACAACTCAATATACCTAAATCCTACCAGTCTTCACTTAGCATACAGTTAATAGGGCTTTAATTATGAAATAGTCAGTCCAACCAAAGTAGACTAGATGATTTTCTGTACATTTTCAGAGTTACCTGCTTTCTCTTCTTGTTGCAATGGGAAGCTTTGGCTTATCCTTTATAACTAGGAATTTCCATATATTTGAAAAGAGAAAAAGAAAACATTATGTTAGGAAAATAAAGAGGAACACTCCCTTTGTCAGGCTGATTAGTACAGATATTCTAGATATGTAGCTGAATAACTTCGTAACAGTAACAATAATTACTATTAGTAGTACTATTAGTATCAATTATTACATGTACAAAATTCAATTCATACACAAATAGAATCAAATTCTAAAAGGTCAATTCACATTTAGAAGCCAAACCTTTTCCTTTTTCATTGCAGCAGTTAAAAAGAAGGAGCCTATACAGATTTGCTTAAGAATCTTGGAGGTAGGCATTCAAAAGTATACAAAAAAGAAGAAGACTAGAATAGCAGCATTTCTAGGAGATATTAAAAAGAAGCTCTTTATTGTCTTCCTGTAGTATAAAGTGGATAAAGTGAGAAGCTCATCTATTTTTTTCTGAAGTGGAGACAAAGAGAGAAGTAGTGTTAAAGAGAAACTGCCTGCTGACAGTGAAGCTCCATTAATCTCTAAAGAACCAAGTATATCTAAGTTAATTGCAGATAAACATTATCCTATAGTGGAACAAATAGTCCTGATGTTTACCTGGTCCAACAGGTGCTTTTCTCTCTAGTTTCTCTCTGTTCAAAGCTCTCAGTATTGTTTAGACATTGGTGAGGCAGCACTAAAATTTACAATCACAGTTTCACTGTAGATGTATGGACCATAGCTCTCAATAGTGGTACAAATGTTTCTTTGTATTGATACAATGTCTGGTTCTTTCCAGACATTGAATCTCAGGAACAGTGAGATGAAAAGCATGTTTTTATAGAAACATTTTAAGACAAACACCATAAGTTCTTGGTGAGCATCAATTAAAGTCATAGTATCATAAAAATCATTTGGGCTGGAAAAAACTTCTCAGGTCATCATTAACACAGCACTACTAAGTCCACTCATAAAAAATGCCCCTAAGTACCCCTGGAAATTGTATCTTAAGCTATGTCTGTTTGTGGGGATGTGTCAGCAATTTGCCAGTACAGGATAGCAGAGAATCCATAATCTAAGGCAAACAATCCCAGCTACAGATAGGAGGGCTTGTAACTGTACTTTGCAACACAACATCATGAGCAGAGCTATAGAGTTCCCTGTCTTAAGAAGGTTCATGCCAGTCAATTTTACAGCGTTAAAACTGGTTCTTTGTGAAAAATATCATACAGATATGCTCTTGTCCATGTAGCACACTTATGTTTTCTGATTATTTTTATTCCACAAATAAGGAAAATAAAACAATAGGTTACTGGGTTCAGAATTGGATTCAGTTTCCTCTTCAATACAAACTTAAATCGTGTTTTAAATTAAAACATTTAGATCTAACTTTATAACAAGAGATCCAAAATACATCTTCAGCTTACTGCAAAGCCTGCCAGCAGTAGCAGGTAGAAAATACTAAACCTTCTGTCTGGGCAGTTCTTTCAGCACCTATATGTGCTTGTTTTATGTTCTTACACCTATAAGTTTTACATTCAGGTATCTCTATTTCAACCAGGATGAGCAAACACCCCCTGAGCTCATATCCATGACCTTTTCAGATCTAGCAAGTAGAGTCGCTTGCAAGACACAGTCAGACAGAATTTCTCAGAAAACAGCAACCTGTGCAGACTCCATAGTTCAGGTAATACTACCTACACAGACACATTTTTATGACGCAGCTGAAAAATCCACCTTGTATTGTGTACAGCTCTTTTTCTTTTACTCACAAAAAGCAGACTTTATTATAGAAATCTACTACCATTTCCAAACCATAACATATTTCAGTGGCAGAAAGAGATTATGATGTTTATTGACAACTTTGGAGATTTCAGGCTAAGCGAGGTGCCCTTGAACTTGGTTTATATGGATAGAATTAAGTTTTTGAACAGATACAATGGATTGCAGCTAAGCCTTAATAGTCTTAGTTTTGCCTTTGCTGAAAAGAGTTTGTAGGAAAAGCTTAAAAAGACTGTAGACATTTTAAAATCACAAAAGAAAGACACATTATGTGTTAGTAAAAAAAGTCGATAAGAGATAAAAAAACCCATCTAGTCTAGGAAAATATTTCCTGATGTAATCAGTTGAAGGACAATGGACATTCCTGAGAAGACTAATAACTTTTAACAAAAAACCCATCAGTATATTAATATAAAGGCAGTTTTAAAGCATCATGACAGTTGCATAGTAACAAGAGAGATTAAATGAGATCTGAATACTGTGGGGCACAGGTAACTTATGAAAATGAAAAAGAACAAAGCATGAAAAAAATGCTTTACTACTATCTTGATAAAAAAATAATTTTGATAGGGAATGTGAAAGAAACACAAATAATGGAGAATTACAATAGCTGGATAATCAAGAAAAAAGATAACAGTAAACTACTATGGAAAATCCAAATAATTAGTAAGTAATTAACATAATACAGATTACAAAAAATTAATTTAGAAATGGAATATATTTATATGTATTAAATATAAACCAGAGAAGAATATTAATGAGGGGACATAGTAAAAAAATGCAGTACAAGAAAGTCTAAATAATGTAACATACCAAGAAAAAGACCAAAAAAAACCAAACCCACAAAAAAAACCCTTGAGTAAATTTTCAGTGAAAAAGTTTGTAACTGGTATCTGAAATGAAGATCTGTAAAATCAACCATCATGACCTAGTTGGATGTATGAGGCTGTTTGATGAAAATAAAATAACTTTAGGAAACAAGAAGTTTAAAACTACACTTCTTAAGTACAGCTAAATAGATTTAGGAAACATGCCATTATTAGGAAATAGCCATTATTTCATAGTGAAAAGGGTAATATAGTTAGGAAGCAGTACAGAGAAAATTAAAGATCTTAGCCCGTGATAATAGTTAGAAAACAATATTTTTACTTCTAGCTGAGGGGATGTCCACTAACATGAAAACAATTAAGAACCAACTGAAGCTACAGAAATGTCTGACTTGTAATGAACACAGGCTCAGATGTTTAGAAGTCCAGGCTGAAACAAGAGAACATAATAAAGTGGAGACAGGAGTCTATTATCCTGCAGTATGAGAGGAGGTACAGAGGGGACCTGATGTTAGAAAATTAACTTGACTCAAGTAAAGACACACCTTAGAAATTATACATTCCTTTTTTATATTCCAAATATATATGTCCAAAGTAATAAATACTTTAAAATATTCCTGCCTCAAACTACACAGATAGAATAAATTATTTACAAATAGCTCCTAGGAAATTATTGTCACAGTACTCTGGCAACATAGGAATCAAAATTGGAAACAATAAGAACTTAAATTTAAGCAGAATAATACTTTTGTGACAATTATCTTGCTTTTTTCTTGTTTTTTATTCAAGAAAGATAAATGTTTGCTAAGTTAACCAGACCAAGAAAGACTTTTGTCTTCAGCCACTAAAAATTCCTCATAATGGAATATTACTATAGGCCAACTGGTTGCAGACATGCATTTTAAAATGTTGACATCAAAGATATATGATGTACATACCACCCTCCTTAGTATCAGTGGTGATCATCAACTTAAGATTGTACCAAATCTGGATTCTGATCAATCAGCCTGTTCTTCCCCTTGTTTATAACAGGCTGGCAACAAGTTCTCCTGCTTGAGATTTCACAGCCAGTGAGTGATGCTTGAGGTGATGGGTGATCCCAGACATGCATCCTGAGCAGCTTTCAGCTCCTCAAGAAAGGTAGATGCTCCTTTCCTTCCCTCTTTCCCCTTTCACTCTGAAGAACATTTGGCTGTATGGGCCTCTAGGGAGGAGATGCTATGCAGGGATTGGAGGATCAAAGTACATGTCAATACAGTACATATCAAAAAGCAATATGAAAAGGAGTCTCAGATACTAACTGAACTGACAGTGGAATTCAGCTGGCTCCCTGTGTTCAAAATCTTGTACTTAGATTTTAAATGGGATTGCTAACTGCTGCATTTTTATGGTATATTGAGAGAGTAAAAAAAAATTTAAATTCTTAAAAAATACAGTAGGAGCATCACTAGAACATACCCAAACCTATGACATACAAAACTAAGACCTTAGCCTTTAGATACTGAATGTGGCAGACTGTTGCCTGTCTGCAAATGTCATTTCAGAATGACAAAGTCCATGCAGTTAGACTATAGCACTAGTGGAGCTGCATATTGAGAATATCCGTAACAGAAGCGATGAAAACACAAGTTTCATGAAAAAAGAAAACCAAAAAAAAAAAACCAAACCAAACAAATTCTTATTTGTCCAGCAAATACAGACACAATTTCTAAAATACCCAGCCGTGGGTTTAATCATCTGGAAAGAATCCAAAGCACCCTACCAAGAATGCAATTAGTCTGCAAATAGGGTAGGTCTAACCACTTCCGCCTGGCTGGTCCTCTCCATTTCCTAAGTACTTACCTCTACAGGGAGCATACATCATGTAAGCAGCTATCAGGTGGAAGTTATGTCTACTCTTCAGTATTGGACCAGTGATTGTTTTGAATAAATGAGACTGATCAAAAAATGAAATGATTTTCACAGTGGCCTGTTATTTCTTTATTTCTAGCTATTAATTCAATTGAGAATGCCAAACCACTTTGAATGGAAAGTCTGGAAAGATCCTCAAATGAACCTTGCCAGTGCAGTCATTCTGCCCTGCTGATAATAAATTAATTCAAATATCAGATTATTAAGCACAGATGAAATCCAGAATTACATAACAAGTAATATTTTTTTATTTTTTTTTTTTTTTTTACTATTTCATCAGCGTAACTTTTTTCCTCCCCTATAGCAGAAAAAATCCCTAATCCCATGTTATGGAATTACAACAACATTTTGCAAGGTAGATAAACTTCTCTGGAAGGGTACTCTCTGTGTTATTAGCAACCACAGGCAGCTCTGCTGTCACTTTGCTGATAGACATATGCTTCCAAAAGAATTCAGTCCTACACTTGACTCATGCACAGTCCATATGAATATCTAGAAGGCTAATATATACATATAGCCAGCCAATCAGAACAAAGTATCAGCATTGTTTCAGGTTCATCTTCAGGTGTTTTATTAGCAGATTTTCATTTAAGTCTTCAACTAACAAGCATAGGCAAAGTTAGATGACCCTTTATTATGTTTTTTTTTCCTGAACAAAAATATGAAAATAATCAGGATCCAAGGAAAGCATAAAATGTGGCAGGAAAATGAGTTATTTAAATTAGTCAAAATATGTTAACTTAAATGGGTAGTAAATAACATTACAAGTAAGTACTGACATTTCTCATCCTTCTTTTAAGAATTATTCAATGTCCAGACTAAATGTAAATGTATTTCATTTTCCTACAAGTATGATTTGAATTTTAAGTTTATACCTATAGATGGTGAAAGAGATACTCCATTTTTACTTTTATTTGACAGACATGTCATTGAGTAAAAATTGATTCTCATTTTCCACATAGCACCATTGGCCTTTAAGTACAGTATTCATCTAAAGAGAGGCCTTACTTCCATCTTTCAGCAGCCTTGCACTAGTGATGATAATTGACAAAACAATGAATCAAGTTGTATGTCAACCCTAAGTTTTACACACACACCAAAAAAAAAAAAAAAAAAAAAAAAAAAAAAAAAAAAAAGCTGTATCTGTATCTACCATTATACATGCATGCACACACATATACCACCCCTGCTCACCTGTCCAAAGCATCAAGCTGTCCTACATCAAGCTGCAAAGCCACCCCAAAAGAACAGCCAACAAATGCTTAAAAGCTGGGCACAGTCCTACTTGGAACTCAATTTAAAAAACTTTTTAATACAGTCACATTCTCATAGCACAGCCAGATGAGCACACAGATATGTATATTAAGAAAATATCCAAGCTTAAAAACTCCACCCAAGTATAGCCTTAATCCAACTTAAAGACTATTTTGTCTCAGGAAAGCTGTATTTGGTGCAAAGGATCAATTTTTTTTATTACTACCAGCCTTGCTAAAAACTCTAAAATACGGAAATAAAAAGTGTTTGTCTCTTTCAGGTCTCAGAGAATAGTAGGTGATAGGCATTTTTTTCACAATCACCTTAGCTTCAGTTTAGATAAACCACAAAACAGTTGCTGGTCCTTTCACAATCCATTTTGAAGAATACAAAATATTTTATGGCACAAGATAGGGAAAATTAACTGAAAATTTCTCCACACTGTTCTAATAGTTGCTTACAGAAATCCTATTCACCACCTCATCCTTAGGATTTTTCTTTTACATGTGATATATTTCATCCATTACAGAGCTGAAATCTACACAAGATTACCTTTGATCCAGGCACTCTGGACAGTCTCTGTTCTCTAAGGTACATTTGCTATTACAGGACAGAAACAAGGACAGGACAGCAGTTTAGATAAAGCAGTTAATATGTGTGAATTATTCTTAGTAAGGGACAATATCTATTATTTAGCTTTCATAGATTATTTGTCTTAAAACATAATTTAAATTACAAAGGATGAACAACTCAGAAAATGAAAGCCAGATGATCACACTGGATTCAAGAAGACATTAATGCTAGAATAATTTTGAAGGCATTGACTACTCTTGTTACTAAGGCTGTTAATTAACTGCAAATATTCTGCTTGATTTAAAATTTTTAAAGTGCAGGATGTGTAAATATTTTCAGGGCCTTCTAAGTGCCTCTTTACCAGTTTATTCTAATGTAAATTACAAATTATTACAACAGATACACTGTGTATGCACAGGGACTTATTATCTTCCCATCCAAACAATTAAATAGAAACATAAACATATACAGCAGTATATAAAACAAAACAGGTAACTATTTCTTCTGGAATATTATGTTTACTCATATACTTACTCTTTTATCAGTGTGATAAAACCCAGTTTCTCAAAATGATAAGCATTTTCCTTTTTTATTTTTTTAAAAAATATTCACAATTTACCCAATGTCAAAGAATGATCACTCTGAAAATAAAATATAGATGAGCATACAATCAAACCTTTTAAATACTTGACAAATTTGTGATTTGAGATTTTTTTTTTCTTATTAACCTATACCTATTCCTTAAAATAAGGAAGAGGGATCAATTAAATCTTTGCACAAGAATTTCTCAGCAATATTAGGCTTTCCATAATGGAGTGGCAGAGGTTGAATTTTTTTCTTTAAGCCACTTTCTACCAACTGTACAAAGTAAGTAGGTTACATCTTAGAGATGCATCATATGCCTATACATACATTTACGTGGGAACTGGTACTCCACATTGTTTTTGTCTTCCCTCAGGGTAAAACCTTTTCCCTCTCTTATTGGAGAGCATTTATTTTACTAGTTTGGCCTTTTTCAAGACAGATGCAAAATTATATGCCACAATCCAAAAAATCCCCAAAACAGAACAAAAAAGCCACATAAAGTTCCTTTTTATATAATTCAAAATGCAAATATTTCTAAGGAGGATTACTTTTCACTCTTTGCAAACATCGTGATGTCAGATCGCTGACCCAACTGCACATTTCTCAAACACAGCAGTGCAAAGCACCTCTAGCAATCAAGAAATCACTAACTACCAAAGCCATCTTTGTCTTTTTGAACAATGTAACTGTTAAGTCTGCTGATTCAGCAGGCTTTGTTGCAGCTTGTGGAAGGCAGTAGGCATCTTTCCTATGGGATGATGTGCACAAGAACTGCAGAAACAGACCTTGTATTACAACACATCATTGAGTACTTTTGGTCACGTTTCAAACAGAAGAAAGACCCAGTAGTTGAGACAGGGAGAGAAGCTCTTGGTAGATACACTAACTGAACAGTGTCAAAAAACTCTGGGAAAGCTGAAGATAACAAAAAACACTTTGATGCTCGGTAATCCAACAAAGTTTTTATATCATCATAAGCTAAATCAACTTAAACACGGGCTCTGATAAATCTCCAACAAATATAAATTCTCTCTTACCTTTCCAGATCACAACATTCAATAAGGAGCACAATATGTAGTATAGAGATGGTGCACACAGCCAGACCCATTCTTTAACCTTACTGAAGACCATAATTTTCTACTGCGTAATTGATTATTTTTGCACTAAATCATCATTCTTTTTTGTTAGAAGGAATTGAAGAGGAAAAAAATATGTGTTGTGGAAACAGAACAGAGCTGTGACTTAGAAAATGTGCAAACACATCTCACAGTGGGATTTTGTCACCACAATCACAGCAGTATTGCTGTAAATAGCTTCTCTTTAGCTGAGTTGCTCAGTCTTCAGAATGACATTATTAGTATTAAATGGTACCTTTGGAAACTAGCAATTTATGTTATAAATTCTCCGTTGTTTTCCTGAAGCTTTAAATGGAAAAGTGCAACTTGTTTTAGACTTTCTGTAAATAGGAAAAGTTTCATTGAGACTTTCAAATTATAGTCTTCAGAAGTCAAATTTCTGAAGAATGTCAGAAGTGCTTGTGACAGGCACAGTTTGAAATCTTAACTGTTTATGGCAAGATATATTTTTACACTCACTCAGAATGTAAGATTTCAAAAGTTTTTAGAAAGGTTGAAAGGTGGAAAAGTTCAGCATGTACGCATAGCTGATGAAGATTCATTTGGAGAGATGAACATACCTGGGGCTGGCAAAAAAATTTATGCGATAAAGATGGTACATTAGGTCAGAGGTAGCTAAAAGTGAATTTCAGATTCTTCAGGGACATTCTCCTTTTAGTCAATAAAGGGCAAATGGTCATCCTCTTGTTCCATTTCTCTCTGCAGGCTTCAGTGAAGTTGACCATAAGGTAAGGTTGTACTTCATGACAAGGACAGACAGGTTCCTGGCAAACTGCTTAAAAGACCTCTTATTTGTGATCTCCCTTGTATGCAACTATTTTTTTATCTTTTTAAAAAGTTAAAGGCTGCTTGCAGAAGAAGTACTGTCACAGCACAATCTTAAGTACTAACAGGCAAGTAACACTGTCCTACCTACGCAAAACATCTACTACGATCCACCAAACTGGTCCAAGCAAGTGCTTTGAAGAAAATCTGATCACTGGTAAAGAATAAGCATCCAAAACTTGAAACAAAAATTAATTTTCCTCCTCCCCTCCTCCCCTAAAGAACAAGCCATCCCATAGGAAAACTTCCTTGAATTGAAAGATCAGAGTGACAAATGGTACTAAGGCCTTAGTTCAATTGTACTATTAAGTTTTTTGCTAAAGCTCAGTTTTTATATATTTCTTTTAAAGTGATTTGTACTTCCTCTCAACTAAGAGATTTTTCCCATTTATAAAACTCTTATCTGTTATTCACCTCATTATCTTCCCATGGTACAGCTAAGAATTGCCTGGAGATATTGGGAATATTTGAGTACCTAGGAAACTCCCTAATAAATATGTAAAGCTAAAAAGTAATTAAACGTGAAGCTTGACCAGGCTACTTTATTAAATGGAAGTTCTATAGTGTAGAGTAATGAAGTCAAGTTTTTTTGCTGTCATCTTTATGTTGGGACCTCCACAATGAGATTGAGAATAAATGAAGTTTCCTAAAGCACCAGATAAGGACTGAAATCAATTACTTTACCTTCTAAGAAAAAATAATTCTTTTTGGAGGACTGCAGTTTTTGCATACAATGCCAAATAAAGTCTTTGAGAGCATCAACATACCCCAGAATATTGGGGAATAAAGGACAATGGGGTGCAGTCTTTTGCTGACATAAAGAAGCATAATATGTATGTATTATAAAGAAACAGCTTCAAGCAGAAAACTCCTACTCCACTGCATGCATTTCTCCTTCTAGAGAGAAGACAGGAGAATAAACAATATATGATTTGACACAGAACATAAAGACATGCAATTTACCATGATGCAATAAAGGAAAAAAAGAGAATTAGAAAGGTTGAAAACAACCAGATTTTCTGGGTTTGTTTAGCTCCCCCCTCATTCCAACTCACTTTCAGCTGTTCTACTTTTCAGATAAAAATGAAAAGGGTATTTGTATACCTAGGAATTCACCTAGTTATTCTAACTATGGATATTACTTACCACCCTTGTCCTGACTATGTCCTTAGCTACTCAAAAAAAAAAAAAAAAGCTTTTGCTCAAGCTGCAATACTGTTGTCCTTCCTACAACATAAAAGATGAAAAGGCAAGAAAGTGAGCAAAACAACATCCATTATTTCACTGGAAGCTGAAGAAGAAACAAAAGCTGAACTGAGAAAGTTATGTGTCTTCAATAATTAGAAGTCAGGCTAAGAAACTACATATAATTAACATAACTTATAAACCTCACTTCAAAAAGAAATTTATTGCAATTAGGGTTTGGGGTTTTCCTGTAGTAAAAGATGTTCATAAAAGTTTTATGAAATCCAACCAGAAAATTTGCAGATACAAGATGCAAGGTAAACCAGCATAATATGAAGACTTCACTGCCATCCCATGCAAAGTTTCCACTGTTTCCAATAGCTTTGCTTTAATTGAGTGTTGCTTAGAAAATCTACCACTACCAGTCTATGATCATATATCAGCAAACAGAAGAGCACTTTTGCCTATGTTGAAAAACAATCCCTGGGCTGGAAAAAAGGTCAAGGGAACAGCAGATGCAAATAAAAGAAAAGGTCATTACTAGGCTAATAACATGAAAGGCATGTATGGAGTAAAGCATAAACAAACAAAAGTTATAAAAGATAAAGATATTCTCTGCCTAAATAACTTCTATGGAGACGAAGTCTATCTAGTTTGAGGGGATTTGTGAGGCTAAGCTGCAGTAAGAGCACCACAGCTGTCAGTTACTGTACAAATGAAGTACAAGATGATGAACAATGAAGGATGATTTGCCGCATTCTGCACTTGGATATCTTGCTGACATATAAAATCTCCACTCCTATCATGTACACCAGCCCATCACAGAAGGGGTACAGTCACAGGAAAAGATAAATACACCCAGTCATTATATAGCGCTATTTGCACATGACTCTACCCTTTTCAGATCTTAATGCCTCTATATTTAAAACGTTACAGACATCAAAGGAAATGACAAGAAAATAAACTTTTAAGGACTAAGTGTTCGGAGTCTTTTGTTTGCCTCTCCTTCAGGCACAGACATAGAAAGATCTTGCAGAGGATCTGGTCAAAGGAGTTATAAAGAAGTAAACAAGGAATTCAAAATCAGATGGTGAGGAGTTACATCCTAGGTAACAAGGAGGAAAGAAGGTCCTGATCTCTTAAGAGCCGGATTTGGTTTAAAGGGATGAATGCAGAATGAATTGGTTATTTCATAAGCAATTTTGATTGACATAATAAAACAGACCTATATCATGTGAAAACGCCAGTCACAGACAGATCAATGCCACTTAACCCATCTTCATTTTCATTTCCACCTCTTCTGACTGCATTTTGAAAGGAAGAACAAAAACAGGCATCAAAATTAAACCTTCTTTTTCTCTGGGTTTTTTTAGAAACTTTTGAGTCCTCAAGAGCATGTTCTTTGCAGGTTATGGTTCCTTCTAAAGCCAATTAGGGTCACTAGTCCTATTCTCATATTTCTCCCCCAGACCAAAACACCATCCAGATGAATTGCCCTACATCCACAGACATCATAAAATTGATGCAGTTTTTCAGGGAAGTATCTAGGATGGAAATCACAGCCCACAAGAAACACCACTCCCACAAGAACCCTAATATCATATAATCATAGTATCATTTAAGTTAGAAAACTTTTAAATTAATGATATCCAACCACAACCTAACACTGCCAAGTCCAGTACTAAACCACATCCTTAAATGCCACATCCACACGCCTTTTAAATTACTCCAGAGACTGTGACTCACCCTGGGCTGAGTCATCATTTCCCTTGGGACAGCCTGTTCTGATGCTTGACAAACCTTTCAGCGTAGAAATTTTTCCTAATATCTAATCTTAACCTCCACTGGAACAACTTGAGAACACTTTCTTTGGTCCTCTCAGTTGTTACCTGGGAGAAGAGACTGACCACCACTTCACTGCAACCTCCCTTCAGGTGGCGATAAAGTCTCCCCTGAGCCTCCTTTTCTCAGGACAGAACATCCCAAGCTCCCTCAGCCACTCCTCACCAGACTTTTGCTCCAGACCCTCCACCAGCTCTGTCGTCCTTCTCTGGACATGCTCCAGCACCTCAATGTTTTTTCCTGAATTGAGAAACCCAAAACTGGACACAGGATTCAAGGTGTGTCCTCACCAGTACCAAATACAGCAGAATAATCACTGTCTTGGTCCCTCTGGCTACACTATTTCTGATAAAGGCCAGGATGCCCCTGGCACCAGCTGCGCACACCTCCCACAGGAGTGTTCACTGCTGCTGGCTGGTGCTGGTGTCTGGTAGAGCAGGGCACAGCCCACAGCTGGCACTGGGGCAGCAGTGTGTTCCCACCAGGAGCTCAGCCTGGACAGTTCTATCAGTTATGGTAGGTGCAAAACTTAAAAGAGATCATGGCTTTCATCCAGGTGTGTGTCATTGCTTCCTGGTCAAGCTGGCAGAACTTCATCACCTTTCCTGTGCCCTTGCGCTCAAACTGCCATGCCACAGCCATGTCCTGTTTGCAGCCCTGGGTGTTGACATATCTTAAGGGCTTCCATTTATGTCTGGAGGGCTTGGCCAACGTTGTTTCTGGCCCTGCCCAGGTCCCACCAACCACTGAGTCACAAGCTGTGAGCTCTTGATGGCTGTCTCAGATCCTGGAGGATCTGCTGCCCAGCAAGGATGAGCTAGCCAGCTCACCAACAGACAGATCTATCCAATTTATCTGAACAGTCAAGATGAATGGGATTGTACCTGTAAGTCCTGCCTTTACCTAATTGCTGATGTTACTGATTTTTTGACAGTAATACATGTGCTGCTGGGACCACATTGTTTTATGAACCTTTTTCAGAAGCACAACTAACAAACCTGCCAAGCTGCTTATAAGCTCATATCATCTCCTGTAAAGTCATTCATTCCTTCTGAGACAAATTCTCCTGAACTAGTACTCCAGCTTACACATGCTGGGCACATTCTGCTATCAGTTACAAACTCTCGAGAAGCCACACAAGCCACTAAACTTCATACTACTTCATGCCTCACCTTTCAAACACATTACCTTGGCTTGCACTTGCCACAGCATGTACAGCTCCATGTGTGACTGCTTTATTTACTTTTTGTTAGGGTCTAACTTTGAGTTCAGTATTTCTTTCCAGGTCAGATCTCCATTTTAATGTTCTGTTGTGCCCTGAATTTTGCCAGAGAGACTGTCATGAAAGATAGCTGCTGGAAGCTACCTGAACATAAAGTGCCCTGGCCTAGAGAGTGGGGTGATTTTAACTGTGGTCATGAGAAATGACAAACATCAGAACTGAAGAAAAAAAATCTTTAAGGATTTAGAGAAAGACCAGAAGAATGTTGCACATGCAAGAAGAAATGGTGAATACCACTTTTAAGGTATTGAATCAGAGATATAGAAGAATATGATTGGCAGAGGATAGCATGGTAAATAGCCTTGGGAATCTGGAGAGAGTTCAGAGCTAAACACCCAAAGGAAAGACAATCCATTCAAGAAAGTCTTTGACTGCCTCTTTACATCTAAGCAATGTCCATCGCTGTCCAGCATGAATATTACAGAATTCCATATAATTTTATTACAGTCATATTTTAATATAAAAACAACTTTCTTTTTTCTTAGTATTTAACAATTATGGTTTCCTTGTAACATATTAATTAACAGCAACCAAGCAACTTAGGTATTAAAGCACAACTTAGAGTGTTTGCTTTTTTAGTGATATTTGGCCTGGTACCCATGCAAGTATGGCAGAGAACTGAGCAGATTAGAGAAGGTATATCAAAAGCCTTATTTACTAGGATTGCTCTCCAGACATAGTAATCACAATGCGTAAATGCAGATTTAACCTCTGAACTATTAAAGGTAAACAGTCCAAGGAACTAGAGATTGCCAAAACAGCATCCAGCATTAACAGCTCATCTTGTACAATGCAAATGTAAAGCTGTGTTTTCTTCCATGTAGAGTGCATTTAGGATTTCTTCAATGCACAATAAAACTGCAACATCTGGAACAGTAATCTTACATATGCTCTCCTTAGATAGATTTTTGACCACATGTTCATATTTTCTTCACCAAGCTTTCCTTGTAGCACATAAAATGAACTTTTAAGGATGTTTCTGTTGCTTGCTAAAACTCATACAGAAAAGCTTTTCCCAATCTACTTTTACCTACATCTACTTCCAAAAATATTGATAATTTTTTGGCATTCATTCACCGTGGAATTCAAACTCTTGCAGATGTGTCCACACTTCTGAGACATCTCAGACCATTTATCAGGTAATAATGACAGAATCACAATATCACAGCACTTTTATGGTTGTAAAGCACCTCTGAAGATCATCCAGTCCAACCGCCCTGTCAAGGCAGGGTCACCTACAGCAGGTTACATGGGAACTTGTCCAGGTGGGTTTTGAACCTCTCCAGATACTGAGACTCCATGACCTGCTTGGGCATCCTGTACCAGTACTCTGCCACCCCCAGTGTTAAGACGTTCTTCCTCAGGCTGAGGTGAAACTTCTTGTGTTTTAGTTTATGGCCATTGTTCCTTATTCTGTTGTTGGATGCCGCCAAAAAGGATCTGGCACCATCCCCCTGGCACCTGCCTTCATATGCATTAATGAAATCCCCTCTCAAAGTTTTCCAGACTGAACAGGCCCAGCTCACACAGTCTCTCCTCATAAGAAAGATTCTCCTGTCCCCACATCATGCTTGTGATCCTCCACTGGACCCTCTCCAGTAACTCCCTATCATTCTTGTACTGAGGAGCCCAGAACTGGACACAACAGAGCTGAGTAGAGGGAGAGGATCACCTCCCTTAACCTGCTGGCTACATTCTTCACAATGCACCCCAGGATACCACTGGCCCTCCTGACAAGTTTTCAAAAAAGGGATTTGTGCACTAAAGTAGCTTTCTCATGCATGACTATCTCATGACTAGGCCCCCTCTGGATGCCTTAAGCATCCTGAGGCTCTGCTAGATGGCCACATAACCATTATGCATCAAAACACTTTTATACAGCTTTTGCAGCAGGTCTGTAGATGAGTAAACTAAAGCTGAAAGCTAATTTTTTTTTTTTTTTAATTTATAACATAATTTAAAATTACGTGAAAGTCTGAGATGTAACTACAGAGAGGCCAGACCATTGTAAGACTGGGGGGCAATTGCAAAGAATGACTGGCAGTCCTGAGTAAAGAGCAAAGCAGTTCATTTGATATTTTTCTATAAACCAAATGACATAAATCATTTGGGACTTAAATACTGTCTGGGATATGTTTGAAATGTAGGTGAGATAACCAAGACGATTACATATTCAAAATAATTATAATTTTGTAAAAACAGAAGTGATTAAAGTGAAGGAACTTAGAATTTTGTATTGGCCCCAAATGCGGGTTTTTTAAAAAATACATTACAGTGTAATTGTAGTGGTTGTAAAATCTCATTAAAACGGTTCTCAAATAAACAATCATTCTGCTCCCGCACTGAAAAATCAAACATTCACATGGAGTATTGGACTCATTAAAATTTTCTGACCAGATATGAGAAGCTTAGGTCCTGTACTCTCATTCCACTGCACATCATCATTAAATAATCTCAGTCTGACTGTGAAACCAACTACAGAGATTTTAATTTATTAAAACAAATTTTAAAATCAAACTACAGAACAGTGAGAAGAAAATTGGATCTTTGGAATCTCTAGTTTAAATAATCAAAAACTATACTAGAAAAGGCAGTGCAGACATTTTCCCCACAATACCTTGAATAATAATATTATAACATGCGGATCTAATTTGTGCATGTTGTAGCTTTGCACATACACACAGAAGCCACCCAAATTTGCTCAGATGCTTTGCTCTGAATGTAATATTGCTGCTTCCATTTGGCTTATTTCTACTGTCTTTCCTAAGGCAAATAATCCAGTTGAAGAGAGTAGTACATTCACTAGTACATTTCTGGATGAATAGTTCCACTCATGAAGGGTACAAACTCTATTCCTAAATAAGGATTATAAGGTCATTTGTTTAAAGAGGAGAAACAAAAGGAAGTAGTGTGTTTGTTTCTTACTGAAAAACAGAATTTGAAACATAGAACCCCAAGTCATTACAGACATGACCTAGATGCTTATATTTTTGAATGCATAAAAGGACTTTTTCAGGCACCAAATTCCTTCATAACTGCTTAAGCATTCAAGTTTTCATAAAAGAGGCTTACACACTAAATTATCTTTCACATGCATGACTACCTCAGGGTAGACCCCCTTCAGACACCTTAAACATCTTGAAGCTCAGTCTGTTACATGGCCACATAAACATGATGCATCAAAACTCTTATAAAACTTTTGCATCAGGTCTGTGAAATGCAGTTGGGGAAAGCTACAACTGAGAGATACAAAAAATCTCTAGGAAGCAAATTTTTGCTTCATAAAGTAGTTAAAGTTACATGCAAGTCTGAGATACAATTGCAGAGAGGCCAGACCACGGTATCTTGTTCGACTTTTTTTCAGTATCTACCAACACAGCTTTATGAAAAAGATAAAGAACTGAAGTAAAACCAAAATGAGAATGTCTACTACTCCCAAATTCCTTTTGATGTACAGGATAGGTCTAAAATCTAAACAAGTTTTAAAAAACATGATCGCTTAAGGAAAAAAAAAAACAAAAAAAAAAACAACAAGACTTTTTTTTTAAGTCATCAGGACTTTATTTGCCATGGAGGTCTTGCAGATGATGCTAGAAGAAAATGCTTTAGAGAATCCTTGACATTCATCTATGACCAGTCCCAGACTCTGCAAAATTTCTGCTACATGAAATGAAAAGTTTTGCAGCATATTATGACTCTGGACTCAGAGGTCCTTTTCAGTGGTACAATCACTGAAAGTCATAACAACAAAATCCAGAGTTTACTCTGGGGGTGAGAGAGCTCTATTTCTATTTATTTTACAGCAGCATATTGCAGCTCTGATCTTTCCCGGGGTGTATATCACCTAGACAAAGTACTTAAGAACTTTGTGTGACTACTGGTTGCCACAAGAACTGCTAGCATTAGAGAAGATTGAGCCAAATATTCTAGTATCCAGCATTTTAATCACTGAGAAACTTGTTGGCAAATGCTGCTCCAATAACACTAATTGGATAAAGTAGGTGCAGGGCTAATTAAGCTGTACTGATTCTTATTTCTTTATGTCCTAAATACATATTTTTACTAGATTCCATTCTACTTGATAGGAGGTTGTTGAAGTTAATCACATAGGATAAGTTTAGCCATCTGCAATGAAGCTCCAAAGAAGTATCAGGAAATCTTCAGCTTGGTTTTCATTAAGCTGTGGCAGAGAACTTGGCCTGAAGCCAGTCTTCTGTTACAGCTTTAAATTTGGTCCACTGTCAACATCTGCAAACAAAACTTGGATGGCTTTTACAATACAACATTTAATAATTTAGTATTAAATTAAGCTATGTATTCCTTGACGCATTTGGGCACATAAAATGAAAACTGGGCTTTTTGGAACAGCCAAAAAGACAAGAGAAAAGAACTTGTACTAACTGGATATGATATAGTTTGTTGTACTTTTCACACGTACAGGTATTAATAAGGAAAATAATTAATAGGGAAGGGACATTCCAATCAAAACTGTTCTACATCCAGTGTTTATACAGATTATGTCCATGTATGGAATACATGGATATTTTTGAGAAAGAGTAGAAGGCTGAAAAAAAATGCTATGCTAGGAAAGCCGTGGTAAACTCAAACCAGCATAGACCACTGCTCTCTCAGCTATTTTAACAGGAATAGGACATAAAGTAAGTCAACAATTTTTGCTCTGAAATTTTAAATATCTGAAATCCCTAAGAAGCACTGCTGCTATTGACCATAGTAGGGCAGAATTAATTTACAAATTCAGAATTAATTTACAAATTCAGCATTTTTACAAATTCAGCCTAATTATAGACCTGGAAAATATGTGTTCAACCTACCCCCATTTCCCTTAAGATGCAAGTCATCCTTTTCATTATGTTTGTGTCCACACCACTACAATAAAAAATAAAAATGTGCCACTTTTAATGACCAAGACCTCCTACAGATGCCAATAAACATCATTTAAATACCATACGTAGAGGCAGGTAAAGAAATGTGTAAAATTACCCTTTTTTATAATTTCTTTCCTTCCTTCCATCCTCCCCTCCCTCTGTGTTCAGTAATGTACCCATTTAACATTATCCTTTGGAAAAATACTGCCCTTTCTTTGTTATATGTGACAGTGAGAACTTTGCATGGAGAACTAGAAATGTAATATATTTGACATTTCTTTCTATTTAAAAATAGACAAACACACATAGTTTTGCTCTACCAACTAAGTATAGCAGCTTGTTAGCACAATCAATGTTTTCACATAGGACACACTTTATAATCTAGCACAAGATGTAGAATTACAATTTCTTAATTAATGTACTTGGAGTTTCCTTTAAATGGTGAACACAGAATGAGCCTGCTTGTGGGAAAAGAATGCTGTGTATCTCTGTTATTGCTTTAGTCTAGAACTGTTACAGCAGCTGTCTTTGTGGATGGCTTACAGCTGCATTAGAGCTCAAAAATGTATGATTAAAAGCTCAGCATTTAAGTTTTCACACAAAGCTGAGAATCATAAGGACTTAGGTCTACCAGCTTTAAAAAACAGAAAACTGATTATTCACAACAGTTTGTGTACTGTACTGATCAATGCTTTTACATATGAACATTTTAAGTAAATAACCTGATGTACAAATAATGGACAGATACAAGAATTGTTTGAGTTTAGTTGGTGATTTTTAAAAGGTTTTTTCCTGCTTATTTTACCTGCATTCCTTCTCCCCTTTTACTAATCCCTCTCTGAAAAAAAAAGTATTGTATTGCTTAATTTTTAACAGAAGGTTTAATAACCATGATTTCGAAATATCTGAGATTAACTAGCTACTACAGCTTGATTTATTTTTCCTTTAAATTTAATTCAGTTATACTGGGACAACCATGAAAATCAGTCCTATAGAAGAGAAAAAACTGAGCAACAAAAATAAGCAGAAAATATATCTTCCACTTATCTTCTTCCTAATTCTTTCCTCCTCAGAAAACATTTAAATGTATTTTATATGCATATTTTAAAGAAGTGCTCATTTGTTTTACCCAGAGAGATTCTTTTCTCTTAACTTTACAACACCTGTAAATTATATCAAAATTAATGAAAATCTGAACTCATCAGTAGCATGATGAGTTCTTAGCATGTTTTTATTTCACAAATAGTAGTGTATCTTTCTTTCTTTACCGCCCTACATTCAGATATTGAAATATTGTCTGGCTTTTAATTACAGACTGAACAATAAAAAAAAAAAAAAGTAGAGTGTCCTCAAGGCTAAAGTGTCATTTTGTATTGAATTATCCATCTGGCATTTAATTTTCACTTTTAACACAAGTCACAGCTTTTGTCAGAAAGAATTTTTGTTTGGATGCTAGCTTTTTATACATCGTGAGAGAAAGCTGTCTGACTCATTCCCTTAACCCAACAACATAGTCAGAAGCATTCTCATTGTGAAATGACTCAAGAAATCAGCTGTTTGGAATGCATGAAGATCACACCAGAGGTTTCAGGAGACTTTTTTCAAGCTCCTTTCTTCCTAAGTAATCGTCATTTCCACAGATCTCTGTTGCTGGATACATGGGAAGCTGCCATGTTAAATCACTATAATGTTCCTAAAAATTACTCTTATAAGACACTTCAGAATAAATGAAAACAAAACAAATTTGCAGTAGGCAGGTACAAGAAGATTCATCTTGCTGCACACGCACACTACTTACAGATGTTCTCCAGCAAAGATATTTTGCAATTTGCAGTACATTTTGAAACAAGGGAGTATTGAAAAAAACTATCAAAGAGCAACACAGAACATTAGCTGCTCTCCGCTACTGTTAAATGAAGATTCAGCCTTAAGCATGTTTAAAAGAGAAAACTGAATCCATAGAATGACAGGATACTCTACAGGATGCCTGAAGCGTGGGCACATTTAATCTCTAATAGTGTATGTGGTGTTGTGCCACTCTAGGAAGCAGCCCAATAAACTGTGGTCTTGTCAACCACAGTCTTTTTTCTCCAAGAGACTATGGGATAAAAGATCTTAGGCTTAGCTCCTCCACAATCTGTGCTGCAGAGACAGAGGCTTTACAAGGGTCTGCAGTGACTGGACAACAGATAACGGTTTTAAAATGAGTTTAGATTTAGATTACGTACAAGGAAGAAATTCTGTACTGTGACTGTGGTGAGACACTGGAACATGTTGCCCAGAGAAGCTGTGGATGCCCCATCTCTGGAAGTGTTCAATGCCAGGCTGGATGGGGCTTTGAGCAAACTGATGTCACTGTCCATGGCAGGGGGTTGGAGCTACATGAACTGTAAAGATCTCTTTCAACCCAAACCATTCTGCAGTTCTATGATGCTATACTCCAGACTGCACTAAGGAGTAATATGGACTCAGCCTTTAAACTTGACCTTTTTTTGTTTCTGCACAGGGCTTCCACAACATCTGCTGAATTCTATATGTAGAATGGAATTTAACATGGACTGATGCTTGAATTTAAAGTACAAAATATAAATACACTATAAAATATAAAAATATAGACACATAAAGAATAAATAGATAGGCACTTTGACTTGTCTTTTGCCATACTGATGCCTAAAGGAAACTTACAGAACATATGCCAAATTTAGATCCTAACCACTGAGTCTACCTTACTTTCAGCAAGGAGACCTAAACCACTTCATTTCTCCTCCTGTCTTTTTAAGTTACTAACATTATATTACCAAAGCTTTTGGCATCTTCAAGGGATAGAACTTCCTAATGCTAATGGAACATCAAAAATTTCATCGAATTTTCCAAAACTGAGAGCTGGAAAGCTCAAGCTGGCTGCAGCCCAGGGCAGCCAGCCCTGATACAGTGCCTCAAAAGAATCTTCAGGCTTTTCACAATGGGCTTGCTGATAGGCTTGCAAAACCTTTCAAGATGGAAAACTCTGAGAAATACTTTTTCCTGAATGCTACTTTACATAGTTTATTCAGAGCTGAGTTATTCTATTTCTAACACTGAATAAATAGACCTTTTTCAATTACTTTGAGTTGAATTGGCTTCAGATGACTTAAGGGGTTAATAGAAATTATACTATTTAGCATTTATTATTATAATCATCATCATCATCATTAGCAATGCACTCTGCAGATAATAGATGTGTTTTACTCCAGTCCTGTATACATTTAAGAAATAATGTTTTGATCCTAAACCAAAACCCAGTAAGTTTATCAAAATAATGCAGTTGCCACTGATCAATATATCTTAAATGGAGATAGGAAATTCTTCCTAAAACAGAGACTAAAAATGTAGAAACTGAACATCAATTATTTCACATATGTAACTAAGACTCTAAGTGAAGATTAAAATGATAATAGATACATGTTACTGAGACTCTAAGTGAAAATTATAAAAGACATAATAATGCTTTCTTAGTGGTACTCAATAGCAGCTCATGAATAGTGCTGATACACTAATTCCAAAAAAACCCCACTAATTATCCTACTAAAAAGAACCTGAACATTACTTAATTCTACAAGGGAAACATGCTCAAAGATACATAAAATCTTTATCACATGTGCCAGGTCAGTTCAGATGGTTAGAATATGATACTGGGAGACAGTATCAAGAATGCAAAGCATTTTTCTCACAGCCATCTAAGATATCTGCACAGATACTTAAAATTGTATATGTTACATTAGAGAGTATACGGTACAAACAGCCCGCTGGCTTGTTAAAATAATGAAAAACTGGGTAAGAAAACAGAAGAAATCTTAATATTTAAGAAAGTGGAAAAAAAGGATGCATGCATACATGCACATGAATCTCTACATAGGTTTTTTTTTAATCTTTTGAATTCATGAGTATGTGTGAGCTCAAGTGTAAAGTATGGAGAAGAATAGGCACTCATTTCTCAGCAAGTGATCCATTGTTTTTTCTTACAAATAAAGGACAGGATAGCAAAATGGAGCATTTATGCTGAATCAATATTGATAGACAAACATATGTTTTTGGTTTTTTTTTAAATAGCTTAACAAAACTAGGACAATGCTGTTATGATTTCAGAACTGTTCCTCAAAAATGCAAAACTGTTGGATCTGAGATTGCTTGCTTCAACACAGTGCAGTCTTTTGCCAATGCTTCGTGATACAACTTGAGTTATAAAGTCACATGCTTTGTCTTTGCAATAAGAGTTTTTGAGGAATTGGAGACAAAGCCAAATCTGCCATAACACCAGTGATGTTGCTAGCTGTCCTTATAAATAAAAGACTTTGAATTCAGCAGAATATATATCCAGTAATGATTAGCTTACTGGTGAAATGCAATTAATTTTTTTTTCCATTTACCTGTAAGGACTGAAACAGACTGACTGGGTAAACAAAAAGAAAATTCAAATTATAGTGATTGAAACACAATTAAAAAACACATCCAAACCCTCAACCACATGTTGTGTTGTTTCTTCGACTTCCCACACATAAAAAAAACCAAAAAAACAAAAAAAAAAAAACAAACCAAAAAACCCAAAGAAAAAAACAAAAAAAAAAGCCAAACAAAAAACAAAAACTCAAAGCCAAGCCAATAAACTCTAGAATACATTTGAATTCTCACACTTACAAATGTATTGACAGCTAAACAATCAAAAATCAACTCATCTAGGAAATAAAAATAAAAGGTAATTAGATTTCAGGATTTCTCCATAAGCAAACCGCAATTTTTCACTTATGTTTTAATACAAGAAAGGCAAGTTTTTCTGGCAAGATCTCACGCTAAACAATAAATTCATGCACTTTTAGCAGCAGACTATCTGATGATACATAATTAATCTTTTTAATTGATTACTTTAATTTAGACACTGCAATTACTTTTGCAAAGACTGTCACAAGCAGAAAGAGTTACAGAAGTTTTTTTTTCAGTATTGATTTCAATAATTCTATATTTAAATCACAATTGGATTTATACTCTTTCAACCTCTCCTTTATCCAGCCCTGACTAGTTTGGTTTTATTTTTATATTTCTCATGTCTGAATTATTATTCATGCTCCAAGTTAATTTCTGACTTCATTATTACAATTTGCTTTGTTATGGTGCTCTTGGGTTTTGTTTGATCTTGCAGAATTTAACAATCTGAGGCTCAAAGCAGATACTTGAATTTGCTCTCAGATAATATCTCAACACTTCTGCATCATGAAAGACTTCAACAGACTACTGTACAAACTGTACCAATAACTGTATAAATGAGTGCTACATAGTACAATTGAAGTGTCCACCTACATAGTAATGAATAAGTACAACATTTGCAGTAAAAACTTCCCTAATATTCATTTTATAGATCTGAAACCAGTGGATTTATATTATGTCCTCTTACAGATTGTATTCTATGTTTTGACTATGGTTCTTTAACAAACACATTCATTTCATCAGGAACTACACATTATTACCCAAATCAAATTCAAAATGTTTGCCCTACCAGTATATGCTACCACACACATTTATTATGCTTTGCCTCACAGATGACACTCATTCACTCACTCTCATCTCATCACCATTTCTGTATTTTCTCTATTAACTTGCAAAGTTTTACGAAGCTTTTGAGAAGCACAGATTACTGCTTATCCTCTTGAAGTCACTAATTCTTTGCAGCGCTTTGTTTTCAGTAAACCACTTAAAACTGTTGTGCATATTATTTTTTCATCCTGGAAGCTGGAATATTCAGGTCAGCTTTCTAGGATTTTTGAACAGCTAGTTCAAATAGCAGCAAAGCTGCTCATCCTCAAAGGCTGACATGCAAGGTCCTAACAACTGTATAATACACTGAATTTAGAGTCTCAAGGTTTTCTGTACAGTCTGTGTGTAGGGAGAAAAAAATATTTCAAATTAAAGGGTTATAGTGAAGGGGATAGCATCAGACTGGTGACCTGTCACTAGTGGGATTCTGCAGGGCTCCATCCCTGGCTCAGTTGTTTTCAACATCTTTGTTACCCACATGCATGCAGGACTTGAAGGAATACTACGGAAGTCTGCTAACAATACTAAATTGGGAGAAGCTGTCAACTCCCTCAAGGGCAGAGAGATACTGCAGAGAGACCTCAATAAATTAAGGGCAAATGCAGGATTCTGCACCTGGGCAACCCTGGTTGTCTGTGTAGACTGGGGAGGAAGATGCTGAAGAATAGTGCTGCAGAAAGGGATCCGGGGGTCCTGGTTGGTGGATAGTTGAACGTGAGCCAGCAGTGCCCTGGCAGCCAGGAGAGCCAACCCGGTCCTGGAGGCCATCAGGCACAGCATGGCCAGCCAGGCAAGGGAGGGGATTGTCCTGCTCTGCTCTGCACTGGGGCAGCCTCACCTCAAGTGCTAGGGGCAGTTTTGGGCATCATAGTATAAGAAAGGTATGAAGCTTTTAGAAGATGTCCAAACGAGGGCCATGAGGATGGTGAAGGGTCTGGAGGGGGAAGGCATAAGGAGTGGCTGAGGTCACTTGGCTTAGCCTGGAGAAAAGGAGATTGAGGGGATACCTCACTGCAGTCTACAACTTCCTTGAGAAGGGAAGAGGAGGGGCAGGTATTGATCTCGTTACTCTCACGACAGAATTCAAGGAAATGGCATGAAGTTAGTCAGGGGAGGCTTAGGCTGGATATCAGGAAAAAGTTTTTCACCCAGAGGGTGGCTGGGCACTGAAATAGCCTGCCCAGGCAAGTGGTCACAGCACCAGCCTGCCTGAGCTCAGGATGCATTTGGACAACACTCTCAGGCACAGGGTGTCATGCTTGAGATGTCCTGTGCAGGCCAAGAGTTGGTCTTGATGATCGTGATGAGTCCCTGTAGTGGTTTTGGTTCACCAATTTGAGTCTTCCTGGCCAATGCACCAATTAATGCGGTGGGACTAGTGCTGGCCAAATGCCAGTGCACCCTTTAGAACATATTTACTCATTTCCTGCTGTGAGATAGGATTAGGAGGATGGCAAAGCAGGCTTAAAACTTTAAGAGGGTATAAAGAAAAAGCTTTATTAACAGTAACTAAAAGAAAGGATAAAAAGAATCAGAATAAAACCTTCAGAACACTTCTCTTCTCCCCTGCAACCTTTTCTTTCCCACTCACAACAAACAGAAACAATTCAGACAGTTTATCACTTCTAGAATAGTCTTTCTACAGTTCTCTCAGGAAGAGGAGTGTCTCATGTCATGTTATGGAGACAGCTCTCTCACGGCTCTTAATTTCCATGAATAGCAGCCGCCCAGGAATCTGCAATAGTGAAGTCCTTCCATCTTTCACAGCTTTTCCCACAGCTACGTTTATGGGCCATGTCAATTTATGAGGTACTATTTTAAGGATGAGCTATGCAAGAGCAAAGGTCCTCTTTATCTATCTCTGAGATCATCTTCATCTCTGGAAACAGAGATCTTCTTCTTCTTCTTCCCCTGGGGGCAAAAGGTCTTCATCACTCCTTTCTATTCAAACTTCTCAAGGGATCACAGCTACTTCAACATCTGCTTGCTTTAGCATAAATGCCTTTGTTCATATCTACAATTTGAATCTTCATCTGCCCATACTTTTCAATGAGTTACGGGGAAAAAGAGTCTGATGTATCAATTACATTCTTCTCCATAGCCTTACAAGAGGATTTCAGCCCAAACCTAAGGCAACTCCTCATTCTCCTTCCATCTGGGACTTGACTCTTTTCTTTACTGACCTTGGTGTCTTCATGTTGTTTCTTTACATGTTTTCACTCTATCCTTTCCTTTCACCGGAGAGAGGATCAATGCTTTGCAAGTTTCATCTTTGCAGGGAAAAAGTTAAATCTCAGCCAGATCTGTGGGTGGTCATGCGATCTCTGCCGAGCTGTGGCCCGAGCACTTACAGCAACATATTTCAGGCCGCGCTGGGGGCTGTGTCAGGATCAGCCGCACGGCTGGTCTTTGGTTTTTGCAGTGTTCAATTCCAGCTGCAGGGCCACTCCGCATGGGCTGCAGGGCTGCCTCTGGCCTCAGCTGCATGACCTCGAGCAGCGGCAGCACTGCGGGGAGGGGACCCGGCGGCAAGGTGTCAGCACGCGGCCTGGCCCTGCCTCGGCCAGGGCCCCACAGCCTCTCCCAGCTCTGCCCGGCAGCCGCTGGGGCTCGGCCTGCCCGGGACGGGACTGGCGGGCCCCCTGGAAAGGGGCCCAGCCCCGCAGCAGAGCCCGCCCGGGCTGGGCCAGCTTTGTTACCTGTTCCCAGGCCAGAAAGAAAAGAGAGGATTTGTTCATTTTAAAATGTGGATCTCACAGAGGCGGAGCTAGTTTTAATTAGCTCGTTGACATGCCTATTCTCAAAGCTAGCCAGCAATTGGTTTTGCTAGGCACAGAGGAAGTTCTCAGTAGCTCCTCACAGAAACAATCATTTCCGTGGGTGGCTCCAATGCAAAACCAGCACAGTCCCTTCCAACTCAGCTTATTTTATGATATTCACTGTCCAGCATATATGAACACCTTTCTGTCCAGAAACCTTGGTTGATACTGTGGGAAGCCAAGAGTAGAAAAAAGAAGTCAAGTATTGCCAATACCACTTCCAAACTTCCATTTGTTTTCCAACATTAAAATTAACATATGTAGAAAGTGATAACTAGTGCACTGTTGTACAACTTTCAAATTTTTAAAGACAGTGTGATTGAATAACTCAAGCTAATTAAGATATTTAGTGAATTCAAAATGATTTCATCAGTATAGCACACTCATACTAAATCTTCCCAGAAAACATACCTCTTTTTGCTAATTAAACTACTTGAATACAAAAAACAGAACCAAAATACAATATATTCACCAGCATGTTCACAATCATTTGCTCCAAACATTTATGTAAGGCAAGAGAGTATCAGATTTTGTATTTATAATTGCTTATAATACAAGTATGAAAGCACTGTTTGATGCAATTTATAAATCCTGCTGAAGTATTCCGTGGGTCACAATTTGCTAACGCAGCTCATTTTCACTTCATTTTTGAAAAGGATTTTGTTTTCTATAATTTTTACTTTACTCCAAATGAATTTGGGGCAGAGTATGACATAACTGCCCCTTTTCACAAGTAAGCACTTCTTTCCTTGCCACACTTGTTGTGCTGGTGTAGACATGTGGATCATGATAAAGCCAGTCACCTAGGTAATATTTTCAGTGTCTTTCTTCTACCATTTTAGGAAAGAATATCTCAAATTTGCACATCAGCCACAGGAATCTTTAACTGACTTTTCAGAAGACACCAGACTCTCATAGCTTTTCTTGATTGCTTTATTTCAATTTTCAAATCAGAGTCTGTCTAATTAAAAACTGAAAAATAATGTTTCCAACCTTTTCCACTCCAAAATGTAATTGTTTAAGCCATTCTATTTGCCTGCACCTCTCATTTTCTTATGCTTCTCATACTCTGCAGCTGTTGATACCTCTCATTTTCTTCCTTCACTGGTTTTTAACAGTTCACTAAGCATAAATTCTGCAGCTTGTTAATCCTGGGATTCATTTTCCTCCAACTCACCATCTTGTTACAGTGCTATATCTTTACTTGGCTTCTGCCTTACAACCTGAATTTCTTCCAAGGCTGCTGCTTTATGAAATTTTTTAGGTTTGTTTTCAGTTGGGCAGCTGCTGGAGAATGGCAACCATTGTCCTTCAAGCATTTTCTAGCTTACACACTCAAGGTTCTTTTGCTCAGTCCAGTCACCTCAGGAGCTTAGCATAAGCCCCAAAGCTGTGAGTTTCAAGGAGATTTTAGGTGAAAATTTAGTATATAAGAAGAGACTTCTCCTAAAGACATAACAGGCACATCAAAAAGAATGAACTAAGGGGGAAACGCAGACAATGACAGCAGCATTAAGTATATAAAGTGGAACAAAGCATGAGACCCCAGAGAAATATGGAAAGACCAAGATATCAACAGAATGATTTTATGCTTAAATAGCTCAGAAGGGATTCTATAAGCTTTGCTTCAGAAAACTTTAACCCAAATGGCTTCAATAAATCCATTGATTCAAAGGAAACCATCTTATCTTGTAATATGATATTTAGTTTGTCATTTTCTCTATCAGAGTACATGAAAAGAATCAGTAACTAGACATTGGCAGTAGTCTTTTGTAAGAGTAAAAAATACTTTGTACCTCAGGATAGCTGTCATTTACTTGATTGGCATAATCAACTGATAAAAACCCAAAAGTTTTTAGTTCTCTTCTTTATTTCTGCACCCAAAGGTCAACCTTATTTTCATTCTTCTCTATATCCCACATGCCTACACAACATCAACTACTTCAATAGATACAATTCTTTCCAGACACAAAAGAAATGCAAAGTCCAATACTCAGGCAATTCTTTTCTAACCCATTAAGTTTAAAAAAAACACCAAAAACCAATAAAAAACTAAACAAAACAAAACAAAGAGCCAACCAACCAACCAAGAAATCCACAAACTAAAACTCAACAAAACAAACAAACAAGTAAAAACCCCATAAATAAAACATTGCATAGGTACAATGTTGGGATTCATGCCTGACAAGCAGTTACTTACCAGACTAACCCTTTTTATCCATCTGAGCTCAATTATCATGTGCAGATTTCCAGCAAATTATTTTGATTTATTTTATTCATCATTCCTGAGACAAAAGATGGATGGTATGGAAATAAGCATTACCCTCAGGTCTTCCCACACTAAGCCCTGGAGTGCAGTGATGGCCTTTTTATCTGATCACACACATCTTCCAGACCAACATGACAAAGGCTCATGTTGGCATAAAGACAAGGTCCTACATCACTGAAGACTATAGTCTCTTATAGTCTACTTTTGGGATCCAGCAGCTCAGTTAAAAGTTGAAAAAATCATTGTGACCAAACTTGCAGTAAAACTTGAGAATTTGTCACAAAATGCATGGCTCTGGTTGTCCTAGTACAGAAAAATCCCTGAAAGATTTGTACATCCAAAATTATAGGCATGATATTTATTCCTCTGTCTTGGCCACTATGTCCTAACAGTTTTTTATATATCCATTTCTCACACCTTTATTTCTTGCCTTCATAAGGGAGACAAACACAGATTGGAAGCCCTTAGTTTATGAGATGTATTATAGCAGGGCAGAAACATAATGGACATAGTTTCATGTTTTCACTTTCTTTTTTTTTCAAGGCAAGAGTTACCAACCTTCTTCCTCATTTTTACTCTACTAACATAAGGCTTCCTGAAGTGAGATCTATAAAACATCACAACAGTATAAAAGAAATTTGTCATCTTTCTTTATTATCAATAATAATAATAGTATGCTTATTTTAGCCTTTATCCATACACTTGTATCCTTAATAAAATTGTTCAGTATTTGAATGCTCACAAATTCAGCCTTTGGCTTTTCCAGTATTCTCCATCAGATATGTCTGTTCACTTCCCACAGCTTGTCCTTTCATTCAAAATGTACTGCTTTAATTTGACACATTTGCCTTGCAACTAATCTTCCGAAGTTTTGCTTCTCTGCTGTGATTATGGCTCCCATTCTCCTTCTTCCTTCTAACCATTAATTTTAATTAATTAATCAGAATCTGGAATTGAAAAATTGAATAATCCCAGCATTGTAGGATACTTGAGAGGGAAATGGGAATTCTTGATTTGCTCCATAGTCATCTGCTGCCCTTTTAGGTTGTTTTTAATTAACAACGTGGCTTATAGTATCTCTCTTTAAAAAATTGTCTCTATCATAAACTTAGATAATAAAAACTAAAATAAAACTACTATTAAATACACAGTAAAGAGCAATGGAAATTAAGACCAGTCCTGCAGTCACTGTGGGTGAAAATTTGCAAAGCTGGAAGGGAATCCCTGTTTGGTGGAATCCCCAACAAACCTTTGCCTCTACTGGAAAAACAGTAATTTGCTGGTATAGGTAATTGGGAGCTACCACTTATGTATATTGAGTATTAAGCATTGAGAATAGCAAAACTCTACAATGTTTAGCAAGTAGAACTTTGTACTGATAGTGAAATAGTCAAGTATTTTTTACCTCTTTCTCACAGTTATTTTAAAAGACTTTTGAACTTAAACTCTGCATTTTCTGTATCAGGTGCACTTAAGAAGGTACACTGGCAGTATTCTAGGAGTATTTATGATTTTTTTCCACAGCTGAATTTACATTTTCTACATCTGAATCTTATTTTTCTCCATAATTAATGTTCCTTTTTATAAAACTTAATTACAAAGGTTAAAAAATGCCTTAATATTCTACTAGATATTACACAGTATTATGCCATTTATATAAAAATGCTTGGACCAAAAAAGAATCACATGAATATCAATTTATAAACATAATTGAACAATGTATGACTGGGGCATGACTTATCAAACTATAACTCTCATGAAGAGTGAAGGAAGCTCAAAGACAGAGTGACAGCTAAGAACACACCATGGTTTGACTTGGAAATTAATACAGTGTGTGAAAAGTCAGTATGGGAAGACAGCTCCTACAACAAGTGGTGGTGTAAAAATTTTCCTTAAGGATTGCCAACAGAACTGAAAAGATGTATGGCATGTATTTTATATTATTATTTGTAACTAACTCAGGTCATAAAGATTACAACCTTTAAAATTAAATCTCCAGAAAACATTATAAATGTGGCAAAAGAGAAAATGAACTGCAGAAAAATTGCAGCTTCTAGAAAGCTGACAGTCTTAAGACTGGCCTTACATGGAGAAGATACCAAGGTGCCTCTCTATAATGATGGGAAATAAAAGAAAAATACTTTCCCAGAAAAAAAAAAGGACAGTATACAATGCTATGTTGAAAAGAAAGACTCAAGAGACCTCCATTTCTTTAAATAAATCCTTCAGCTCACAGATATAATTTCAGGCTTTCTGGACAGAATCTCAGTCAACAGACTTCTGCTAATAGCCAGACCTCTTTCAGATACAGGGGAAGCAGCACTACAGATACAACTGAGATTCAAAATTTAGCACACTGTCTACAGCCCTAATTAACTGCAAAAGTTGGATGATGTCCAGAGCTGCAGTCCTTAGCTTAAAAGTCTGCCTATAACAGAAGGATCTGTATTAAATCCAAGTTAACCCAGAATACAATTATAATGCAGAGCACTTGCACTCATTTTAACACAGAGAATACTGCAGACAGAAAATGTAGTGGATCTTTTTGGCTCTCCCTTGGTTTTTTCTGTTGGAAAATTTCAGCTATAAAAAATGTCATTCTTTCTAAGAGTGAAACTGAGAAAATTATTTCCCCCCTGCTAAAACCACTTTCTTAGAAATTGAGATAATGTATTATAACATCCAGGAACACAGGGAACCAATCAGTAAATTGAGTTTTACATCAGAAGTCTTTCTTTAGACATTTTCATAGGAAATGGACACATCTTAATTTCAGCAGAAATACACAGCACATGAACTTGTAAGACTTAGAATGATAGAATTGTAAAATTGTTTAGGTTGGAAAACCCCTAAGTCATTGAGTCCAAGCATAAACCCAGCACTACCAAATCCACCACTAAACCATGTCCCCAGGTGCCACATCTACATTGATTTTAAATACCTCCAGAGATGGTGATTCACCCAGTTCCCTGGGCAGCCTATTCCAATGCTTGACAGCCCTTTCTGTGAATAAATTCTTCCTAATAGCCAATCTAAACCTCCCCTAGCACAACTTGAGGCCATTTTCTCTTGTCCCTTCACTTGTTACCTGGGAGAAGAGACCACCCCTAACCTGGCTACAATCTCTTTTAAGGTAGCTGTAGAGAGAGGTAAGGTCAGCGACATTTTACATCAGATCCAATGAGACACTTTGGTTTTCAAGGGCTCATCATGAAATTTGAAGTTTTATCCACACAAATAAGGATTAGAAAAATGCATTAATTTTGCACGGAGAATCTTATCGTTGCCATTTCTTAACTTTTTAGGCCCTGGCTTTCTTATTAATATTTTAAATATATTTCTAGTTCCCATTATCTACATATGTAATTATTCAGCCCAAAAAGGCGGTTATTATAGAACTTGGTAACATTCATAATTCAGAGAAAGAAATCATCTCTTCAAAAAAATCCTCCTAAACAAAAATTGTCAGAAAACTTATTTGTAATTAGAATTTAAAAATTTAGAGTCATGAAACACTATCCCAAAAGTCAGAAATTAATTGCTTCAAAATGCAATCAAAGTACAGAACTATTTATAAGGAAAAATCCATCTTTAGAGAAAATTGTGGGTGTATTAAACATAAAGATTCGTTATTCTTGTAGATTTTTTGCTCCTTTGGAAAAGATTTCTGTACACAAGATGCATCCAATAGCTACTACTGTCATTCCATTGTCATTTAATTACTTTATCTACAAAGCTCTTTCATCATGCATACACAAGATTATTGGTTTCTTTTACAGCCCATTAGTGTACCCCTGATACTTTTCTTGAAACTAGATTAATTCAAAGGACAGCATGTCAGCTGGGTAAGCAACTCACACAGAGCACATCAGTACGCTAGTTTTCTGTAACTTCAGGAGTGCGTGATTATGATTCTCAACAGATTCAATCAGAAGGGGTTCTGAAGAGGTTTCCATTTCAATTATGCATGCCTCATTATCATACTTTTAGTGAAGCAGAAAGTACATTACAAGGTGAGAGTCAAAAACAGTGAGATGAAAAGCACAAAGCGTATGTATCTTAGAAAGACTTCTAAATTTGTCTGAAATAATATTAATTCATTGCAATATTCATCACCCCTTATACAACACTGCATTTTTACATGGCCCTTTACAATCAGCTCTCAGAGCACCTTTCACAGGAGAGCATATAGCTTCAGTAAAGAAAGCATGTGGTTCTTACTGGGAAGACAAGTTCAGTGGTATTCTGTGATTCAATGAGATTGAAGGAGACCTGTTTTTCTGATGTTGAAGTTAGGTTCTCAGAAAATAGGAAAGCACATAGTGGAGAGGAAATGGGGCTTTGTTATGAAAGACAGAATTGATGGAGACCAAACCTTAGGCTAACAGCTAAAACAAGACTGAAGCACCATACAATTAGGAGAAATTTGGAGCATGACGCAGAGGTTCACAGAGCAGAAACTACAGCACGGTTTGGAAGGGATAGAGAAGAAACTTAACTCTGAAGGTAAAAGACAAAACACAAAACGATTTAAAGAGACAACTGATGTCATTAGAAGAATATAACTGTCAATAACGGTATTTTTGTTAGACTGGTACACTGAAAAGCAGAATGGGTAGATGACCAGAGAGGAAAGAGGGGATGGATCAATATGAAGAGATTAACTGAAAAAGTATTTGAGGAAAAAAAAAAAAAAAAAAAGAGGAGGAATGCAACCAAGAAAGAAGCGTAAAGTTGATAATTCAGGAAGGGAGAAAATGGATGAGAAATGACAGTCATGTACTATGACAAAGATGCCTGAGACAGCAGAAAAAGTATAAGGAAATAAGAGAGAAATCAATTTTTAACAGTAAGAATGCATGTTAAAGAGCAAAATACAGGGAAGCCTGATTGCAGATATCTTAGAACATGGCTGAAGGAGGAACCCTTCATTTACATACACACAAAAAACCAAAACAAAACATGAAGGCAAAAAGAAAGAATGAACTTACTATGTTAACAGAAAAAGGAAAAAAAATATTTTTTCTTCATGTAATTTTTAATTAGATAATAAAATATTTTTTAATTATGTGTAGGCCAGGGATAATATGTTTATGAAAAAAAAATTAAATATATTAAATATAAATTCCTAATATAGCAAAAGAATAAAAATTGCAAAGGGAAGGAAGGAATGAGCAAAAAAGGAAGTGAGAAAAAAAGTATAGATTAAGGGATCGTGAAGATGAAAAGTATGAGTAACAGAAAAGAGACAAAAATAAAGGCTAGGGCAGGTAATAAAAGGCAGAGAGGAGGAAATCATCTTTCTGGGTATCAAATTTAAATTGCAAAATTTTGAAAGATTATTCACCACATTTATATGATGAAATCACATTGATGGATGGGGCTTTGAGGAACCTGGTCTAATAGAAAGTGCCCCTTCCCATGGGAGAGAGCCTGGAATTAGATGGTCTTTAAAGATCCCTTCCAACCCAAACCATTCTTTCTATGATGCTACTCCTAAACTCGAAGACACCGCTAACAAACCCAATGTATCAGTAAATGGGTGTGCTATTGCGTAACAGTCAAATATTAATTAAATGGAAGAGTTAAGACATAATAGTGGAATATGCATTAAAAAAAGCAGTAAAAGGAAGTGCTGCAGAGACCCTTCCTCTGCTGCACAAAGGCAAATAATTGAAAACTCAATATATGTTTGAAAAATGTGAACTGTACAAGCTAAGCACAAAAGCAGATGCTGACCTGTAACCTCTGCTAGGCACAATTTAGGATATCTTCAACAGACTTAACAAGGGTCTGTTGGTTTCTGAATTCTTGCCTTGAATAAAAGACTGACCTCAAAGTGTCTACACACAACAGGTACTTTAAAAAATGGTAATATTGGTTATATTAGTGAACCTTTTAATCCTATGGACTCTCAGTAATTTCAGACACATTCAGATGACAGTTGGATAGGAGTCATGATGAATCAAAACATGCATTTAGCTCCCTCACTAAGAGGAATATACTATTATGTAAAGACAGTGGTAGAATAAATAAGGCACTTCTACTAATAACAATGGGCATAAAGACTCCAGAGAAAAATGAAAGGTGTTTGAAGAGTTTATTTGCATGACAGAAAACAGTGCTCTTCCCGCTGTCACAGCAACAGCAACAATACAAAATGCTGCAGTTTTCTACCAAAGGATAAACTTTTAATTAATTATTTTAATTGGTGGTATAGCAAAAGCAGTGCTGGAAAAATACTAATAAATCATAATTCATATTAAATACATACTAAATAACTCACAATACAAAACCTTGCAATAAAATAAATCAAACCTTTAGAATGGGTGCACATAGGACAAAAAACATGTGTCTATTTAAAATGAATTGTGCAAGTTCTCAAGTGTACAATTTTGCTCAAAAATTGTAGGAAAAAAGTAACAAATTTTCAAAAATGAGTGATCTTTTTACTCATTTAGGTGGGAATTTTGTCAATTTGCAGCATCAAGCAACTTTGGCACAAAATTTTCAAAATATGCTTTTGACCCAGTGAATATAATTCAGTTAATAGTTGTTAAATCTTTTTCATAGGATTCTTCATTCAAAATACTCCACTGTGTACACTGACATTATCTTTTTGGTAAAAAAAAAAACAAAACAAAACAAAACAAGTGGCTAAATAAGTCCTCTACAGCAGCCAAAAGAGATTTCTTTATAAGGGAGTGAAATGTTTACCTCTGACAGTTTAGCAAGAACAAATAAAGTATTCAATTTGCTTATGTGTTCATACATCTATTTAAAATAGTTCTGCTCCATTACAACAGTGTAATGGTGGATGAATTTACAATGTAAAATTATTTAGAGCAGTGGGATTCAAAAAGTAGGGCAAAATGCTCTTCATGTTCCCACAAAGCAATTACAAGAAAACTGAAAAACAAAGTGAACTTCTTGTTCCTCTATCATAACAACATATTCTGAATTGGGCAGTAATGCTCAGTTAAAACTATGACAGTACTTCAAGGTCCATGGGTCTTTATAACCCTTTTAACTACAAGACATGAAACAAATTTCACATGTATGAATCTCAATATAGTTGCCATAGTCTTGAAAATAAGCATTCACAAAATGTTGCTGATATGGAGGCAGGATCTAGTCAAGGAAAAAAGGAAGGAAGAAAGGAAAAAATGAATGAATCAGATCAACACATTATTAATTAGATTTAGACCAATAAAATGTTTTGTCCTTACCACACTTCAGAAGCTTTATGTTTCTCATTAAAATAAATTCCCCCAAATCTTCCTATAACACTAAAAATTATCTCTCTAACTGGATGTTCAACACTTCAGGGCTGTAATGGTCTCATGGTTTAACACAGTTCGTTTATTACAAGTAAGTAAGTAAATGGTGAAAGTAAGCTACATTGATGTTTAAACTCTTCATTTCTAATAAATGAAAATAATGAAATCTTGACTGAGCTCCTGATGTGGTGAAATTTGAATCATATTTCCAGTAAAGCTAAAGTTTTCAGACAAAGCTTTGAATCAACATAAAAATTGCAGAATCAACCTACTGGTTGATTTGGTGGCAGGTGGACCCAAAAAGGGCCTTCCTTTTTGGAACTTTCACACCAATGCTATTGTATAAAACAAGCAGAAGCATTAAATACTGAAATTTCACCTACAGAGCTTATATACAGGTCTGTTCCCCACTCACAAACTATAAAGTGAACAGCAGAAAGTGAGATAAGGTTGTAAGCATTTATGCAAAATTTGTGAACTTGTTAGTGATGGAAAACAGTTGTTTTCAAAATCTAAGATTGTAAGTGCTTATGGGTTTTTATTTTCTTATAAAATATAAAATGACACAGCACACTGTACTGTACTGTTGCAGGAAGTGTACAGAAAGGTCCTCTACCATTTGGGGACCTTCTTCCCCATTTTGCCAGTAATCTGTTTTCCATGCTCTGAGCATCCCAAGCTCCAGCCACTGCATATTCCAGCAAACAAAACCTACCAATTCTAACAGTTTTCAGGCATCTTCTAATAATGGTATATTTTGTAATGTTGCTTTGAAAAGAAAAGTGTAGTGCTTTTTTAAATCTGAGACTTCTTCTGGCTAAACAGTATAACTAAGTGATACATAACACATTACCTGAGTAAGAAATAAGACATACACTTTCCCAACTTGTAATGAATATCATACAGATCATTTAGCACTTTTGAACCATACAGTTTCTAGGTCTTAATAGCATGTAGAGTAGGAGAGAGGCAAGTGATTTATTAGACTAGCAAGCTGTTTTGTGCTAAGCCCAGAAAACAGCTAAATGACAACACAGTCTTGCTCTCTTCCACCCACAGTGGGATGAGGGAAGAGGAAAGGAAGAGTAAAAGCAAGAAAACTTGGGTATCAAGATAAAAACTCTTTAATAAATGAAAGAGAAGTTCAAGAAGAGAGAAGCAAAACAAAACAAGTCATGCAAATCTGATCATTATCCACTTCTCATGGACAGATTGACAACCTGTCCTAAGATGGATTAAACCCCTTTTTCCCTCTTTCTCTTGCTGAGCATGACACTACGGCATGAAATATCTTACTGGTTAGTTTGGGTCACCTGACTGGTAGTGTGCTCTCCCACTTCTTGCCCCCCCCCCCCCAATCCAGTCACTGTGGAGACAGATTAAGAGAGAAGGCCTTGATGCTGTTCAGCAATAAGCAAAACATCAGTGTGCTATCAGTACCATTTTGGTCATAAATCTAAAATACAGCACCATACCAAGTGCTGTGAAGAAAATTAACTCTATCCCAGCGATGCTTGGTCCACAAGAAATTTCTGAGGAAACACAGCCACAGGTAGATGGAGAAAATAATACCTTGTATCTTTGCACTCATCGCACTGCATTCTATCTACTTCATAACAGAAGAAGTTCCTGATACATGGACATTTTTGCTAACAAGTACCATTTTGTGCATTTGATTTTTGATATCCTGTTATAAATTATATTTCAGACTTCAATTTTCTTAATACTTCTATTACTCTTTCAATGCTAGGTCTGAAACCTAGTTTGATTTGACAAAAATATTTTTATCTAATGTTCTAGGGCAACAGACCTTCACGCACACCAACTCAAACACTCGTCATACAATGAAGTCTTGCTCACAGTGAAGATACTCCACCTGAAAAATTCTCCTCTTGTTCCTTAACTTTCAAAAACAATATTTAAGCATGCATTTTGGTACGTGTCCATTCAATTTACTAGCAGTCTGCTACCATCTCAAGAGAAACAAGATTTTGCCTCTGACATTTCAGAAGAGGTTGCTATATAATTGTCACAGAATTTTAAACTGAAAGTAATTTAAATCTATTTGAAACAAAAATTAACAGGTATCTAGCTACAGAATATGTGGGATATCAGAGAAATACCTAGGAAACAGGTGTACAAATAAAGAAATACAGCGTACAAGAGGCGCCACTTTTCAGGGTTAAGCAGAAAATGAAGCATGCACTGACCTTTCACTTGGATCCACATGGCCATCTAAATGAATTTAAACTACAAGATACAAGATCTGTACAGTCCAATTTAATTTCATGAAGTAATTTTTCAAACAACTATATGCCAGTTACAATATACAAGGTGGAAATTGGGTGCTGAATCTTTCATTGTAGCAACTAAATACTAATTTGTCTGTCAACTCTGTTGCTAGTTGAAGTGTGTCTATTAATCTATTTATGTTTGGATCAATTCCATTTTCCTAATTTTCTGGCAGCTTTCACAGAGACTCCATATTTCATAAAAAGAACCTCCCACAGCACACACTTTCTTCTGCCTTCCCATATGTTGCATTTTCCTTCAAGATAGCTCTGGTCTAGTGCCCAAGGTTAACATGCTTCTGTCACATGCTTAGTTGCACAACTAATGAATTCTTCTGGATCTACAGAATCAGAAAGCACCGGATTTACTCTTGTGAGCAGGAATTCCCTCATTCAGTAAGGTGCTTGCTAAGAGAAAGAGAAAATAATTTGTTATTATTTTAAGGTTTATTTTACACTATTTCTTAATGATTTTACATCAATGCCTTTGAAGCAATTAAAGCAAACAGCAAAATCAGGTTAATACACATCTATAGTAAGCAAAGGGTACAGATAATTTAACAAGGAAAAGAACTCTGTGCATGACAAACCAGTTGAGTGCAGATCACTATTTTCTGTGGTATTTCAGATTTCATTATTAAAACAGGATGACCACAACTGACTCATTATGCTAAGTGTGTAGTATGGATGTTCAAGCAGGTTATTCAAATTGTCACTTTTTTCCCTTTGGGCTTTTTGAATGGAACACTGGATTTCAATGAATACTTTGTTGTTAGGAATACAGACTATTCCAGTAGACTATTGATCCTCAGGAATACAGTAGTGCTTGTCATCGTAATTAATTTGGCTGCCGTAAGAGATTTGCATCACATTGTCTCTTTCACCACTGACATAATAGCACTAATACATCTTATGATAAAGCAATTGATGATTAGTGCTATCTTGACGTAGGAGCCCCAAGCCACAGATGTATTATTTATGGAAAAGGAATAGCAGATATGTTTTGGAAACAGACTGGATTGAAGGTCACTAAAATTATGTTTTGCTGTGAATTCTGCTTGCAAGGGTGACACAGGAAAAACCTAGCGGGCGCACAGCCATATGGGATAACAGGAATGTTGCCTTCTGCTCCCTTTACAGTTGGTGGAGAGACAGGAGCTTCCGCAGCACAGTCAAGCCCATCCAAATCTCGAGTGCCATGGAGGATGATCTCTCTCCTTTTACTGCAGGGAAGCCCAGATTAGTCAGTAGACACACCACCCTCAAATTTTTACCATTAGAGAGGACTAATCCAGGCCTCAGTGTTTTGCTATCCTCCTTCATTCTATCTGGATTAGAATTTTTGTTCTGCTGTATCACAGTTAATGGGTTTACCACAATGGATGGATCTGCCAAAGAAAAGGTTCTGCAATTTCCTACACAGTGCTTAAAGGTGAAAGAAAATTAATGCTGAGCTGTTTCTTGCCTGAATGGGCACATCAGTAAGAAAGACGTGGAGGAAACCTTTACTTATAACAGTGACACACTGAAACATTGTTAAACATCACACTGTCAGCAAAAAAGTCAGAAAAGCCCAGGCTCTCCCTTTATAAATAAGGATAAGCATGGTCATCTCAGTGCACTGGGTTTTTTCTCCTGGTGGCAGGGACTCAAAGTAATTATCTTGACCATGGCTGTAAAGCATAGATAAGTAGCCCAATTAAGTTGAAAGGAAAAACAAGTTGTTTGGAATAAATTATTAACTCAGATGAAAATACAACCATATGTATTACTTGAAGTACAGTATATTTGGCTCCCAGAAGGAAAAAATGCAAACATTATATAATCAACAGCAGTTTTGTTACTGCATTTACAGCAAGGAGGGTAGATTTTCATCAAAATCTACATCAGAGTCAAAAGGACACTTTGATTTACTGCAGATTAAAAAGCCTAGTGTGAGATAAATAAAGTACACTAAGTATTTTCAGATTTTTAGAATAACTTCAGTAAATGGAAATATTAAAAGTTATGCTCAGGTAAGACTTAAAGAAGGTGGTTATTAACTTAAACTAAGTTAAGCAAACTGCTACATTATGAAACTTTGGTATTTTTTTCAAGGAACAACTGCTATCTATATCACTAAATGATTCTCTTATATTTAACACACCTTTTATCCACATCAAGTAATGAAAATAACTAGCAAATAATTTCTAAGAAAAACTAATATCTTTACTCATACAAAAATATTTTAAAATATTGAATATATCAAATTCTCCCCATCCCTCACAGCTATAGGGAAAGGTTCTCAAACTGACTGTTTGAATGAGAAAAAATATCCTTTTCTATCACAAAATCTCTCTACCACAGAATATCATCATTGACTAAAACGCTAACAGAGACATGTTCAAAGTTTTAAACATTTTCTTTGATGACATGTTCTTTCTAGTCAAGGAGATCATGACAAGTAAGATATAAAATGTCTCCTCTTTCAGAGCAATTCACTACTGACTGTCATTCCTATAAGCTTCAACTCTTTTCTTTCAGTCAGAGAAACAAAATAGCCAACTGCCATCTCAGCTGTTTTACTCTTCACCAGCAGGTTCCCTTCTGAAGATTTCAGTCATTTCTGTGACACTGCTGTCTCTCCCATTTAACAAACAAGTCACGCTTCCTCCTTGGAAGATGGGAGTGATATTTTTATACTACAGTGATCAAAACAGACAAATGTACAATCAGTCTTTAATCAGAAGATAGTCAGCAGAATGATGGCAAGACAACTGATGCAGGGGTTTTATGATAGAATTTACTCTGCATGATTCAACATCTAAGAGGTAGACATCTAGCCTTGGCTTCCCTTTGAGAGAAAGTTCCCCTAGTTCAGAGAAAAGCATCAGGATCTCCAAGAGTGATTCATTCCACCTAGCTTAGATACATCCTTTAGAAGGAATTGAATCCTCTTGGACAACATCTTCTGGGTATGACTGTGACCAATGCCAGTTAAGATGCATTAGAAAGTGAGCACTGTTGTACCATTGTACAGCATGTACAGAATTAACCCTAAAATCTTCATACACAAATGAGTGTTAATTACTAAATGTCTGTACAGCAATTGTTCTATGTGTAGTGTGTACATATATGGATAGATCTGTGTTTATGTGTATATGTAGCTATTCATATGTATTTTGAATATTCATATAATGAAAGATTTAATGAAAATTAAATGTATTTGGGGACACCAGGACAGAAATAAAACCTATTTTTTCAGTTTGGCTTATGGCCTATTATTATATTAATTAGTAAAGTTATCTGGAAAAAGACACTAACCTTAACGTAATGATATAATTTAGTCACGGCAGTTATTTCTCGTAACCCCTAAGTACTTGAAGATGCTGCTTTTTTAGGTTTGTTTTATTTTGTTTATTTTGCAGTTTCTTGCTTTGTTTTCGGTTTTTTCCTTTCCTTTTCTTTTCTATTATTTTATGACAGTAGAGTCTTGGAAGGGTTTGAACCATATTTCAGAAATATTTCATGTTCAGCAGTGGAAATTATGATATAACATTTCCTATCTTGACAACATAAATTTTGGCTTTATCATTTTCAAGTGATCCCAAGGATCCCAGAAAGCTGACACGCTCAGTATCCTTATGAAGTCAGACCTTCTATCCGATCCAAATAGCCAGAAGTAAGGATCACATTTTTTAACACAACCTTATCTGCCACATATATATTCAAGCCGCTGGGAGAAACTGTTGCCATGATATGAACCTAAAGAGACAAAAAATTAAGGTACTGAAATAGGGTGAAAGAAGAAAAGACTGGCCACAGAAGTTGTGAATTATTTCCTTCTGCATATAACCTGTAGAGCTGTTGCACAACCTGAGGCTGAACAGAAATATAAGAACATGTGGCTCTTCTCTGTTCAGTTCTTAATAAGCAAATAAATAAAAATATAATTGCATGCTTTCCAATAATTCAAGACAACTTTCAGAGTATTCATTTTTCTCCTGTTTGTTTACTAAATTCCATGCTGTTTGCTTTGTAGACAAGAATGAAAAACAAACACAGAACAAAAATAATAAAGTATCAAGGCAAATGAGGACACCACACAAAGAAACAATGCAAAATCAAATTAAAAATATGAAACAGCAACATATTGTAAAAAGAAGCATTTGGGGAACACTTCTGCACAGAATTAGAGTATAATTTAGGTTCTCTCAGCATCTCAGTAACATTATCAGGGTTTAAAAAAAAAAAATAATTGAGTTTTAATAATGTCTACCACATTTTACTGTGTGCTGAACTAGAAATTTATGCCATTTCTGAAAATTTACAGCATTATCCCATAACTTAAGTTTTGATTTATGAAACACAAAAATATTTTCAAGATTATTAAACTAACTTACTTAAAAATTGTGTAGAAGTTCTAGCTACATTTGTCAAATTTTAACTGTGTTTAAAAAAAAAAGACATGCAACTAAGATGTATCATCTAAATTATGACAGCATTTAACACATAACATGCAATTTTTAAACCCACCAAAGGTGATTCATAGCACAAAAGATAAAGTTCTAAACATCCAGATGTGATATGAAAAAGTACACAAAAGAACAAAAAAAAATTTTATAACTGTAGAAGAACTTATAGTAGCACAGACTGATTAAGCATTTCTTCACAGGTTGCTACTTATTTATTTATGTTGGTTTTGAATTATGCACATTATTTTCATCTCCATCTGTCATAAAGCAACATTTGTTCCAGTTTTAATTTGTATCATTCCTTGTTTCCTTCATGTCATTAGCATTTCTTTTTCCATTAAGTACAAGTAGCCTGTTAAAAGACCAGAATTGCCACTATGGATTTTGAATTTGACACATCTTACAGGATGTAATGCTTCACATTCTCATTACAAATAATGTCCATGAGCATTTTAAAGAAGAAGATCATTTTGTGCAAAACTTTTGGGGTTTTTGTTTTAAATACACACAAAATTTAAAGACGAAAAACATGCCAACAGATATCCCTGGTGAAAGGAATATGGTTAACTGGGACAAGAAACAAAGAGACATGAGTCAAAGAAACAAAAAATACCTGTTGGAGATAACCGTAGATACACATATGTCATACAAGTAAGTCAGAAATTAAAACATGATTGACTATACTTGAATTCCATGTGAAGTGAAGAAAGCACAAGCCGATTACAGGATTTATTTACATTTATTTACTTCTAACTCTAAAATGAAATTCTGAAGTCTTGTTAGATTGATTTAAGCAATGCCATTGAATTCTGTGGATCCAGAAAAATTTCCAGATATAGTTCAGATACTCTCATTCAACTTCATTGTTAAACCTGACAACATTTAAACGACAAGACTGTCTTAATTTAATCAAGTCATCAGTACCAATCCTACCATCACTTGACTTATTTATCTTACAAATTTCTAAAAATAGCATAGTCAAGATCACACAGATGCTGGTATTTCAGAAAAAAAGGGTTTTTTTTATATTTCCACAATCAGTAATTACATTTTACGTGTAATAAAAACTGTGGTGACTTAAAATTCTTTGAACTTAAGAAGTTCAATTTTTTCAGTAGTATTTGACAAGCAACCTTCAAAATTTTGATATCACTGATCATTCACATAATCTAGACTGGAAATAAATTCTTTTCCTTGAGTCCTAAAGTTTAGGCTCAAAATTCCTACAGGATGCTATTTCATTGTAAAACTAAGAATAACTTTGAAATTATCATAGGCATTAAGCAGATACTTTACAAGTTAGTTCCACATTCCCAGCTTCAGTGCTGTAGACACTGATGTTTTTTTCCTTCTGAAAGACACAGGACCTCAAACCAAATTAATCTCAAACTGAGATTAAGATCAGCCAATGTGACACATTTTCACTGAACTTCAAAAATGCAGCTGTCCACTACAAATTGTAAAGTCAAGAGACAACTCTCCTGCAGATGAATTAGACTTACACTTCCTAAAATGTCCAGAGGGATTACAATTTTGGAATAGCAGAAAGCTTAGCAGAAGAAATTCTGACTGCAGTACAAACAGCGAGTTGCACACACTGATTCTGATGATAGTTGATGAGTGGCCAATAAGAGCATTGTCAAGCACATGATGGAAGTCCATGTGCTGAAGCCACAGTACTTCCCACAATCCCAAGCAGAACATAGAGCTGACAGGAGTTAAACAGGGGAATCAACATGCTGGAACTCAAATGCTCTGTTTTACATGGAAGTAAGATAAACCACATATTTTCACTTGCAGATGCTGGGAAGGCACCACCAGAAGACAATAAACAGCAACTACAAGATGAAAACACCAGGAGATTCTGGGCCCACTTCTGAATCAAAACATTCTACACAATTTTGACTTGTGGTATCTCTTCCTGAAGAATTTCTGATGACTTTTTAGAATACATAAGGGTACCTCTAGCCCAGGACTTCAACTTTTGAGTTCTTCCCTTCCCTCATGAAACATCACCAGTCATAAAGCTCATTCTTCTATTTCTCTGTTCTACAGAAATAGTGTCCGTGATTCATTTAGATCTTTATATTGTGTCTTTTAACATAGTAGCCAAGATCTAATTCTGGGCTTTGAAAACTAAGATTTTGCTCAGATAAATAAATTCTGAAAATCCACAAGAATCAGATGGACCCGCACTATCGCACTGAACAGCTAAGCTCCACTTGTCCATAAACAACAGCTGTGTAGTTTAGATCAGACATTAGTTGTATTGACTTGAATGTTTCTTCTACTTGTCTAACTTTCTCAACAGCAGGAAAATTATATCTAAATTCTAAGTCATCTTGTTTCAAAAAATAATGTCGCTTCCTTTCATGGTGACAATTTCAGAGCTGGCGTGGCAGATCATCTGAATTTCTAAACCTTCCGTACACTAATGTTCTACCTAAAACTTCATCTGTTTATTAACAGTGTCACTTGTAGGGCAAGAGTCTCTTCCACCTGCTGAGGAAAATCACACAGCACCCAGCAGTAAGCAGAACTGACACAAGAAATATGATAGCAAGATTCCACATCAGAAGCAAGTTTTAATTCCATTAATTCCTTTTTTGCCCTGAGGTATCATTTGTGATTCTCATGGCAAATGCAAACCAGACATTTATAAATGGCAAACAAAAAGGCCAAACAATTTATTGCATCTTGATTTATGGTATCACATCGTTTTGCTTCTAGAATTTCAGCATAATCAGGAAACTTACAGAAAACAGCACCAATTGCTCAAGCTTTATGCAGTGAAACACACACATGAAACAATTACATAATTCCAATCTAATAGCTAGTGTATCATATTTATTAATTCTTTCAGATTATCTGATTATCTGTTTTCCTGTTCCACTGTTGTCATGCTTGGATTTAAAAGCATTTTTATTTCCCAAATCTCAACTGAATTACTCAAATGATTGATTTTAAGCACAGACATGTCTGTGAGATTAGTGTTTTAGCTTTGTCTTTTCACATGCCATGCAATTCATGTCATATGATGAAACATGCTAATATTGGTGAAGCCCTGAAGCAGTGGGCCTTTGCATCTCAATCTTCATTCTGTGAATTGTTCATCGGGGCACTCATTCAAAGTGCTTCTGCTGTGGTATCAAAAGCCTTCAGTGGCTAAACTCTTTATTTGCTATCTCAGACCCTGAGGTTTCTACTGTGCACAAGGTGCTAATCGTGTTAAAATTCTGGCAACACAAGAGAAATGCATTTAAGTTACTCACCTTCAGAGGTATAAACACAGTTAAAAAAGTTTAGGCATCTAAATCAATCATAAAAAATAAAGCTAGAATATAGTGTTTCCTCTCTTTACAGTGCTGGTTTATTTCTTTATTCTTGTATTTCTTACTACTAAAAGATTATTTTTAAGGCAGCCTAAAGTTAAGAAGTTGAGAAAAAAACCTAAGTTGCTCCTCTCCTCTGCTAAAACATGTTGAAGCATTTTCTTTTTTTCTTCTTTCCTGAATGAAACTGGATAGAATTCAGATCTAGCACATCTAAAGTTTCTTCATAATATCACCACTCACATCTAAGCATTGTTTTGTGCTTGGTTTGTGTGAACAGAGAAGGACAAACAAAAAATATTCTCCAATGTATGGAGAGGAAGAAATGTATAATTGTCAAGATCTTTATTGTAGCCTCTTTCTCTGACTTCTAGCATATGTTATTTTTTTTAATCAATCAGGCCTCATAAACAGAATATATTTGCTGTACACCTTAGTCTCAATTTAGAGACAGTAATTATATTGTCTAGAACTTGACACTCAAGTTTCCCATGTTTATGCAAACATTGTTTTCCAATTTTTATTAAAGTCACTTTTTTTTTTTTAATTGAGTTAAAAGGAGTTTATAGAAGTGAGAAATTCAAAGCAGTTCATGGATGGCTTCCAAACATTCCACTACAAAAAAATTCTGCTAGTAATTGTTCTGAATTTTTTTTTCCCCTCATTTTGGCACTCTGGAATAGAATAGAGCTGAATTCCACAATGATTAACTTACTCCCTTTCACAAGAAATCATTAATTCACTAAACAACTTTAATTACTGTTTGGAGCTTACATTCAATCCAATTCAGCACAAACAAATATTTAGCAGTTCAAGATGTTCTTTATTTTAAGCACCTCTGTTTCTACACTTAAGCAGCTAGTTTGTGATAAATATAGACTATTGAGTCAGGCTTTTGAGGATGGGAAAGGGAAGAGAACAACCCAAAAAAACCCAAACCAAACCCATTTCTTCTTAAAAATTCCTTACTGAACAGATTAAACAAGTGAAATCAAGTTAAATCCTGTATTATGTTGGAAGAATATAAGTGCATTAAACAAAATTAATTTCAGAAGTCATGAGTTTTCTGTTTATATTGCTAGTTGGTGTGGCTGAGAAACTATTTTCTAGGACCACTGGATAAGGACTGCGGGTGAACACGCACAAACCCACTTAGGCCCTGACAGATGAGACCATGCAAAAACACAAACCTGAGCTCCCTCTCCTCTTTAAGCCAGCTCTTATACTCACTGGAAATCTCTTCTAGCCCAAGCTCAGGTGAGATTACAAGACAAAATCTCATGGTGCTCTTGAGATGAAAGTAGCTCATCTCTCTGGTTAGCTATCCTATGTATAATGTCAATGGGAATTTTGTCACTGGGTTAAATCCCAACTCCACTGAATCCCACTCTGTGAATTGTGAACTGTAACTGATGATGGTTTTAACTCTGCAAACTAGTCAGGGAACAGCAAGAGGTGCAAAAATTGTTTTTTTTTTTATATTCACAGGTTTTGTATGTTCCTCTTGCAACTTTACTGCTTCTTTTGAATATTAGTTTATTCCAGAAGAATTAATGGAATTATGAAATATCAACAGTTTTCAACTCTCACTTCCCTGAAGACATTACTGAAAAAAAAAAATTAAAAGTTGCAGAGCTTAGGTAATATTCCTTTATGGAAACAATCTATTGTGATTTAAAAGACATTTCAGTCAGTCAAATATTATGGGGTAGAAAAATCCAACCAATAGTCCAAATCCAAACCTGGCATGAAAAGAGGCAGCCTGGCTAAGATACATCAAATGCTAGGAAGTCTCCACTATCCTTACCTTTAAAGCTTCACCTCAAATATTGTTTGCAGTAATGATAAGGACAAAAACAACACTTAATTTATAATTATTAAAACTTTTCTGGGCACAGAAAAAGAAAAGCCAGAAAAAGCAAAGATCCTCAGGCAATTCTGTTTCAATTAATCTTTTTTTTTTTCTCTCTTCCATGGCTCTAATGTACTATTCTTCATTCTTTCTTCCTACCAACTTTCAGATTCATGGAATAAACCATTCTCTATAAAGGCAAGCAATCTTTACAATGCTCAGACTTACAAAACAATGACAATTCTTAAAAATAGAAAATAAATTCCCATAATGGCTCACCTGCTGCAGAATACCAGCAATTAAACTTAAGTTTTTGAAACCAGGTGAAGTTCTTTTAAATTCTCTGCTTTATTATAATGACAGAAAAAAGAAATAATTCAAGTAATTGTAATTTCAATTTTTGTTTAACATTATACAGTGAGATTCTACATCCATTGCAATTTTCAGCCTCATCTAAACCACACAAGTGATTCTGGAAGCATTTCAGTTGAGGACTCTGCAGTTACATGAACTCTGGTAAATTAAATGTGCCAAGCCTGTTCTGTGCCACTGAGAGCAAGTGCTTTGGTGTGCATGCAAAAATCCCTTCTATTTCAGAACAGAGAAGCTTTATCTACACTAGTTATAAGAAATTGCCAGTGACCTACGATAGGTCCTAAGTTGTCCCTAAGTACTGTTTGAGAAAGTGTTAAGTGTATAAGCCAAAGCATCTTAGGAAACAATGCCAACAACTAAACTCTAGCCCTGTCTGCTACTATACATAGCCTGCAAGTTCAGCATCTTCTAAAGTATAAAGTAATAGCCCCTTAAACAATCTGGGATTTACTACATTCCTCTCATCATAAAAATTACTTGTTAAAAAATCTGAAATTTAAGCTAGAGATTTAATTCTTCTGTGTTTGGGAACTGCAAGTACTGCAATGATCTTTTGGTAATCACATGCTTGCATTTAAAGATTTTGTAATTATTCGAATTTAAAGTTATTGCTATATGGCAATATATTGCAATTAATATAAATATTTTGATACTGAAATAATTAAGCCAACATAAAACATTTAAAAACCTGAAAGTTGCATTTTATGCAAGTACTTCTGTGAACTTCATTTCAACCTGGATTGAGTTATTTTATAACTTTTGTTCACACCTGTTTTACACTCCATGTTATTTACTGAAATCAAAGGACCACAATAATTTTGATGTGCTATTGATAAAGCAAAAAGCATCATATGAAAAACAAACAGGAGCCAACAGAAAGTGATGATATCTTGAAGGCATATACTGTTTGTATTTGACATCACTTTCTATTGTAGTAAGAGTTGAACATACTAGCATTTGGCTAAGGAGCTATCTTTTTAACCACCAATATAAGAGAACAGTAATTTTAGCACCATAAACTCAAATATAATGGATGATAAATCATTTCTAGTTGCTACCAAATTCTGCAAGATTATTGGGAAATTGGATTGCTCTGCCTAGATACTTTATTAAGAACTTCAGGTACCATCTATTCCAGAAGTATATGCATGTGATCTAATACAAAGAAGAGTGAATGGAGATAGGGAAAGATCTTTTTATGCTTACGTGCAGGTTCATCATCAGTCAGTTCAGCAGTGTATTAATCTACATTCTCTGAATGTTTGATACAGTTCTCCATGGAAGAAGTTACATGGCAGATAAATAAAACAGCTTTCAAAAATAATTTGCAACTAGCAAATCCCCTTTTGTGAAGGTAAATATACAACACACTAAATTTATATGAAATATAAAGTAAATGGAACTAAGAAATTTTATTTTACAGTATGCTTACCTTTCCTAGAAAATGTAACTGTTTAATGATTTACCCACCCATATTCTACCATAGGATGGAAGGCTACGGTGCCCTTGTTTTGTTTTCTGCTAGGGTTTTCAGTGGACTATTTTTGCTGTCGACAAAAGTCTTCACAGTGATTCTACAGAAAAATGGACTTCCATGTCAAATCTCCCTGCTGACCCTACTGAGTGCTATTTCTATTTCTGTCTCAGTGAGTTAAAGACAGTTACCTCCATCTCCAGCTAACACATCTCTAGATCACAGAAGCAATTTCCCCTAAGCTATCCAACTACTAACATAGTTAGACTAAAATAACAACCATTTTTTTAACATGCTTTTGCTGTATCTAAAGGGAAAGACCCTGCATCTCAAAGCATGCTATTTCTTCTAGCAAAAATACACACTTGCATTAATAATGAAATAAACTGAAATCTTCAGGCTGCTTAAAGGTGAAACAGGTAATACATTGCAGAACATTTAACTCATAAATTTTCCCGTCATTATGAGCTCGGTGAAGCTAAACCACTTTCTTATTTCTGTATGCTGTACTCAGCATGTGTAACCTCTTCACAACAAAAAGCAATTCTTTGTTTCAACTTTATATCACAAGTTCTCACTTAAAGCCTCATTTGAGGATTGTGACTTGTATCACAGGTTGATTTCTGTCAAATACAGACCGTAGGCCATAAATTCTTCTTTTGCCCATTCCCATTGAGAATTTTTTATCCTACCTTTGTATGACAACTGGATTCCAAGTGACAATGTCTTTCCAGCAGTAAGTAAACATACCGAAATTAATGAAAATCTGGAAAAGGAGATATTGCCTAAAGTGACACAAAATATGCAGCAATTTGGAAAAATAACCTGAAATTTTTCAAGAGCAGTTTAATTTAAACATTCTAGGCGATTGAAACCACATTGCTTTCTAAGGTCCTTTCCTGAAACAAAGCTTTACCTTAACCTTTTCATTTAGTTATATGACAGAATTTCAACAAGTCTTATTTGCATCAGCCATAAAAGTCACATTACATAGAGAATTTAAAATTCTGTCCCTTTATGTTCTCCATTTTTTTAAGTTAGCACACATTTTAATGCAAGAAAATTCTAGATTAAAGCTTATCACACAGGTTCACCTCCCCATTTTCCATTATTCTATCACAATGAAATGCTTTTTAAACACAGCTCAGCTGGATTCCACAGTCATGAGTGGACAACAAAAAAACAGGAGAGTCTGCCCTAAAGCCTATATGTGAAGGAGAAAGACTCTCTCATTAGAAAAAACAAGAGGTCTGAGAAGAGATCACAGGGGTCGGGTCTGTAGAGGCAGATGTTGACTACAGAACAGCTGACGAATCCAGAGGAGTCCACTGAAGAGCTGTGTTGTCCATGTCAGTGATCTCTGGCACTGCCAACAACCCCACAGCAAGGACCTACTCGGTCCCTTAGGTGGGTGACCAGTGTAGTCTATTACAGGAAGAAACACTCAAGACCAAAGACAAGCAGTTGGGAAATATGTAGTAGACTTCACAACCTAGAGGCTGGCAGTGAAGAAAGCAAGCTGTTAGTTTATTTTCTCTCACTTGTTGCTATCTAGCCTCTAAAAAGCAGGTCACAGTCTTTTATAAAGAGGGAAAGAGGCGTGCATTTTATATATTATTAATGGTGGTGTACAACACACACAAAAAAGTTTTAAATAATTATACTTCCTTGCTTAGCATTACAACTAAGATTTCTTCACACAGGATTGGTTAATTTGGATGTAAACATGTATATTATAGCTGCACTTCTTTTTCTTTTGTTTTCATTTTTTAACTGGAAATCAAGTTCAAGCTTTTACTTACCCAAATGTGGTGGATGGAAATAAAGTACAAAGAATAAAGAGCTCCTTTTCCAATCAGCTACCAGAATATACCTCTACAGATGTCCACTAGAAACATGGCAAACCTTGATAATATTGGCATAAAGAGAAGCAAGGCTGTTTTTCAACTCTTGCTCTCAGGTTAGGAAAATCCTTTTCCTTTGATTGTAACAAGTGAAATACAGCACTTGAAATTTATCCAGTAGCTACTTGAATCCAAGTAACTACCTCCTACCTCCAAGTACCTGAAAGCAAAGCAAGCTGAGATTGCATATGAAGATCAAAAATATAAAGAATGGAAATCTGACAACAACCAAAGTCCTGAGTGTTAGCTGGGGTTTTCTTAATAGGTCTTTTATAGAAGGCAGCAATTTTCAAAAGCCTAATAATTTGCATATGTTGAGAACCTACTTTCACATTTGGATTTACTACTTTTGAAAGGAATGGAGTGCATTTTTTTTTTCAGCTACTTGATGTAGTGATAGAATGATTAGAAGTAGTATAAATCTGGTAGTACTATTATTATTGTTGAAAGAATATTCAGAAATTGTGAATTAAAACAAGTCTTACAAAAATGTCGTAACAGCTTTGACCATCGTATTTTATATCTTGATAATCTAAGTGCCTGATGAAGTATAATGGATGGTATTTTCTCTTCTCTTCCAAAAACAATAGTTTCAAGCAGCAGAGGGTTTTTTTATAAAACACAGTACCATATACTATAGGGACAACCTTAAATTAATCTCTTCTTTAAGTTTCTGTGTGTAGGAATATAATGTATCCAAGATCACTTGTATCCAGTACCCAGAAATCTAAGAAACGTTTTGATTCGTGTTCCTAATTTCTTATTTAAGTGACAACACTGCAAAATATAGGCTGGTTAAAACAGTTCCTGAGGGCAACAAGTTGAAAATAACATCTTGTTCCATATGGACAACTAGACATCCCACCCAAGCTGAAGTTTTTCAAACGTTAAATTTAGGAACAGAAGATTGACATTGCAAGTCTTGATCATTTAACTCAAGCATCTCTCAATCTCAATCAATTTTGGAAAATCTGTTTGGTCCAAGAGGGTCAAGCATGCATATATGCTTTATATCCTCACACAACACATGACACAGAGCATTCTTCCAAACCCCACAGTCCACTATGATTCAAAGTCCCTGGGATTTGGGGATTCTTTTTGGAACTCAGGGATTTTGTTTGGGATTTTTGCTGTTGTGTTGGTTTTTGGTTTTTTGTTTTTTTTTAACAGGATTCATGACAGCAGACTATGGCACAAACAACAGATGAAAATGAAAATAAAATTACAACAAAGGCTAACCATGGAATTTAGGGGAGGGACCCTTCTGAATTACAGAATGGCACTTAAAAATGAGAGAGGCAAAAAAAACCCAGGTACTCGATAAAGTTTATCGCCACTAAAATTTTACTGTAGCCTACTACTATGTACTTAACCTGTACAGGAAAGATTAAAAAAAAAAAAAGAAAAGAATCATTGCCCCAAACCAATTTTATTATTTATCACATCGACAAGTCTGGCTTTCAAGGCTTTCAAGCTATGTGGTGTCCAGGACTGAGCACTGGCCAGACCAGATTATAGGATATAAGGGTGAAAGATCTTACTTCAGCTACCAAGTATAAATTCCAGCAACTGCAAACAGCCTCAGCACACAAACTTCTCTGTAAATGCATCAAGCTTCATTGTATGAGTAATCAAACTCCTTGTCTTCATTGGTTCTATTGCCATGACTTTTTTGAAACATCACAATCTGCAATTTGCAAAAACAATGAGAAGAAACAGTGACAATGGCAAGGAATTAATATAATGACTTTCTCTAATATTAAAATGCATGGAAAACAACCTATGAAAAAATAAATGAATCATGAATATTCATAGTTTGGAATGGATAACAATACTTTTGAAAAGAATGAATACATTTAATCACCTCAAATGCTTTTTTTTAAGAAAGAGTGCTTCCAATAGATTCTTTATTATTCCTACCCTCTAATTTATTTTTTTTTTTAAATCTTCACAGGTGAAAATATCTGCAAAAATTCCTGCCCTTTTAAGGTGTTTTACTCTTAAATAAAGACTGGAGACTCACTCTAAGTTAACTAGCACATGTATCTGAGAAAGTCTTATGGGAACACAAGAGCAGTAATTCCAAATAATCATAGAACAAGCAGGCAAAACCAAACTATATAAGACAGTCTGGCAATTTTCTTAATTAATTGCTTCTAAGTTTAAGGTGAAGCCTTACATGTTCCTTTACTTTCAGTGTCAGTCTTGGCTCACCCTGTCTGTAGCCCTCATGAATTAGAGCAATTCTGTACGGGAACAACTTCATTCCTTTGTTCTTAAGCATGAGAAACTTCCTAAGAAATGGTACAGAGTCACAGGTGGGACCAGCCATGCTTCCTGCATGGCCTTGGTATGCCAAACCTGGGCGGACAGCCTGGCAGAAGATATTTCATTCAGTTAAAAAAAAAGAAAAATAGGAATAGCTGTTTGCTTAAAGTAATTAGTAACTTTAATTATTTTTTAATTTTACTAAATAAAACTGTTCCATTTTCCCCATGATAAAGCTATGTAAATGGCATACACTTGACAGCTCTCATGCACACACAGGGGCACCCCTAAGCCCTACCTGCATTACTCCATCACTACTGACATGCTGTATTTCCACAAAACACTTCGGAAAACCCTCTAGTCCACTAAAACCTAAAAATAAAGTCACAATAACATAACTCTTCAGTACTAAGCTAATCTGCTGTCAAAACAGTTAGGGTGAATCCTGAAAGCAGACGATGACAGGTCTACTCAGGCAGTGCAGAGGGAAATTGGGTGTGGGATCACCAATTCCTCTCCAACAGCATTACACCTTTCTTTACAAAATGTCTTAGTCCTTATTGACTCATAAGACACTAAATACATATTTGACTTTCATATTCATAGGAATTATGTGCTAAACCCATGAAAGCCAAAACATAGAATTTAAACCAGGAAAAAAATGCTATGACTTCAAATTTTTGCCTTTCAATCTATAATTCTTAACTATTTCTGAAATAATTCCTATCATTGTGTGAGCAAAGGACATGATTATTCAGTCAAGAAAAAGGGAAATGGAGGTGAGAGTAAGATCTGATTCAACAGGTGGATTCACCAGTTTATATCCATATCAGTACACTTGGTACTACTACCCTGTACATAAAATAAGGATAATATTTTGGTTTTGCACTAAAAAAAAGCTATTTTCAGATAAAGCAAAAAGAGTAGAAATGTTCCAAGTGTGATAGGGTTCAAAAGTATGAGAATCAGTATTGTGCCTTTTCTCTCATAAATGAACAGTATCATAACTCAGAACTGATGCAATATCATACACCAGATCCTCATCAATCATAGTCCTTTGCAGAGCTGTCAGATCAACCAGATCTTAGAAGGAAAAAAGATATATAAGAATTTGCACTTTAAAACATTGTGATGTCATTGTAATATTTTACTTCAGAAAGATCTCTTGCACACACCCCAAGACCCCCCACTCCCAAATTGCATGTTTTGTTTATATTTTCCTCTTCACAAAAGTAGCATTCAGTCATAACTTTGAATTTGTTAAACATATAGTCTCACCACATTAAAAATGCCTAATTAGCTTATGTGAGGCTTAATTTTGATAGGAGCTTAATTACAAATCTATGTTGCGTGAGACGCATTCATATTTCAAACACATGCTAGTAATCTGAGTTGCATTACATAAATGATCTTTAAAGACAACCACTTTTTAGAAGTGACTGTCTTCAGGACTGATGCAAAGAAAGACATGCCTAAGCGATCTTCCAGCAGATTTCACAGATGGCTCACAAGACTGTCATAAGGCACAGAAGGAAGAAAGATGCTTATTTCTTTATAGAGATGCAAATACAAAGCATAATCTGGATTTAAGGCTAAAAGCTGTTTATTTACCAATAACTCTTCAAAACCTTACTCATGCTCAGTAACATTTCTTACATCAAAGTAAATTACTAAAAGTAAAAATTAATAGGCTGGAAGGAAATAAATGTATTTCATGTTGATGTCAGGTATTGCCATACAAAAATATGGAATATGTGCTCTACAAGTGCAACTTTCTATGCACTTTTCTATGCAGGTATAACAGAGATTAGTTGGTTAGTACAAGCAAACACAGGAAAGCAGCACTGAGAAGTCACAGGATACACTGGTTATACCATTTCAGGAAAAAATGCAAGGTTTTTCAAACTATGAGTTAATGTTGTAGACCAAATTTTGAGAATCAGAACCATCATCAGAGGTTGTGCCCTATCATTATCCTGTGAATCACAACAAAATACAAATGTACATATTTATTTTTTAAAGCCTACCACACTCATCATAATAGACTCTTTCCCTGATTTCTAAGGCAGACTAGCGCTTTTTCAGAATTTGCTTCTTAATTATGGAAAAAAGCAAAAGGAAATAAGGTCTAATGGATCATACTGGCATTTTTTTAATAACCTTTACATCAATCCTTTTATCAGCCTTTCCATGGCATTGAGAAAAATAACATTCCATAATAAAAATAGACAAAAAGTATTTTAAAATCAGGATACATTTTCTTCCCTTCAGCTTCTTAAGACTCAACCAACCTGGCTGTAAGCATCTGGCACCAAGCAAGTGGCATATGTAAGTTGTTTACAGACTTTGTGTATCTCAGAAATAGAAAGCCTAGAGCTCTTGTCAAGAAGTCTCAATTTGCTCTAAAACACTGTTCTTCTAAGACATCAGCCCCTGAGACTCTCGTCTTTTTGGTCAGCAATATTCTTTACACAATTATAGTATCTCAAGTGAGGCTTGCAGAAGGAAATAACAGTGTTCAAGTGTATGTGCCACACTGAAATCCAGGGACAGTGTCCAAGAGATATGAGAAAGCATGAGCCAATAGTCTGGTCTTGACTCATTATATCAATCCTACTACACATAATGAGTCTTTTGCTCTTCTCGGGGACACAATCTTTGGTTTTTTTTGTTTTTTGTTTTTTCCTAAAATCAGCCAGGCATTAATTTTTTTGTTGTGTTCTATGTTAAGAGTTACTATTAGACACTAGAAGCATTACAAGAAGTCTTTACAACAAAAAACATATCTTACAACTTTTCATTCTCCTAGACAGTTGTTTAGTTACACAGTCCAGTCTCATAACTTACAAATGTATTGAGAAATTACTTGAGACTGCCATTTAATACAGCATAATGATTTAACTTCATGGTTCTGTATAAGGCTGAATGCACTATGGGAGACTTCCATGCCTCTCTCTCTCTCAGAGATTCTTGTGATATACTAAACAAATAGATGGGTAAAAAAATACCTTTTTGTTACATAAAACAAGATGTTGTAATAAACTTCACAGGCAATTCCAATTGTACTTTCTAGAGCTCTCAAATCAGAAATAGAAAAAATTTCTCCTGCGTGGTTCTTTTCCACACAGACTCATTACATACCCTTTTATTTTGCAATATAGCAATGCATTACTGCCTCTATGGCTGACATAATTATAGGTAAATGTATTCCATAAGTGGTGTCTTCCCTGCCCAGATCTTTCCTCCCACACTGTCTCTTTTTTTCCAGTCTCTGTTTCATTAACTGTAGTATTTTCATCCCATATATATATTTGCGTGTGAAATATATATTAGTTTTATATATTCCGGTAAGTTCAGAGAAGCTCAAGAACAAATTAACAATTTTTAAAACTAAACCCAAACAACAAAGCAAACCTAGTACTAGGAGTCTTTTGAGATTCAACCATCATTAAACTGTAGAGGCTGATATTTCTTTAATTATTATTACACCTGAAGAAGTTATTTTTAGGTTTTGTGCATTGCAGTCTACTTGCTGTTACCTATGATAATCACCATGAAATAATCTTGTTTCCACTAGCAGTGTGGTCACTGGACAGCTGATACAGTTATTCCCACAGTGGCATATGAAGAAAAAACGTATTTACTTTCCTTCACATGTAATGACAGTAGTATCAAAAGATGTCAGCTTCAATATGTAGTGCACTTCTACCTCTACTGATGCACATCTTTCAAGGATTTTCCAGTAGCTTATAAATTTTTAAAAATTGGTCTTTAAATAGGTATCTAGATTAATTTTGGGAGATTTTTTAACTATCACTCAGGATTTACTGCTCATCTGGGCAGTGACAGCAAAGTAAGTCACTGATATTCTATCATCACCTTTCATCTTCTTGATGTTTACCAGCATCACACACACACACACACACACACACATATATATATATATATATATATATATATATATATATATATATATACACATATATATCCAGATGAATATGCAAAATTATATGGAATTATCTATATAACCACAAAACAAGGGTTCTTCCCATTTTGACATCAATTTTGGAAGGCATTCAGATCTCTGTCAAGTATTAGCCTATATTATGTTTTATTCAGTGCAAGTCAAATTTCTTCAACATATTTGTTACTTTAAAAGTGACAGAGATCACTAAGTATGGTTTAGTATGTTGGACAGCTCAGAGACCTCAAGCCTTTCTATTATTATCTAGCTTCCAGTTATATATTTTCTCAAGATTAATTTTCCAATGGAAAGTCAGTCTCCCTCTACCAATAAACACTTACAATGGAAGTAAATACTGATAGATAATACTTTTCTATATCCATTTCATGATTGCCAGATATAAATACTTCAGAAATAATGTTGTGATTTGCTATTCTAATTACAAGAGACTGTCACTTTTCTTCCTCAGATAAGTAGGAGTAAAGATGTCCTGTGCAAATAATGTATGTGATACAGAGATAAAACACATCCAGAAGAAAAATTCTACCTAGAGAGAGGGCAGATTAACTGAAGTAGTCAAGTAAAAGTTCTGATACTGCCACTGAAGAACTATATTAAAACTAAAAACAGGGAAAAAAAAAATCAGAAACACAGGGAATAATGTTAGCTCTAACTGGCTCTTGTCATGGAACCTATTTCCTTCATTAGAACTTCTGGAAACTTTAAAAGAAGATTTTAAGGTAATACAAAAATATACTAGTGACATGACTTGAGGAAGCAGAGCAGTCTGCCTTGAAAACACAGCACCTACTCCCTGCCTGACAACATGCGCTCTCCATCTCAGTTTGGCTATTATTATTTGGTTAAAGAGAAGAAATTAAAGAGCTCTACTGTTTTACCAGATTCAAAATACATCACTCTTCCTATCATTGTGCAGACTCTTCAAGCTTTTGATTAACAGCTTTTTGGTCTGCCTTACCCATCTTTCTGTCCTTTGGTTTTGGTTTTTGTTTGTTAGTTTGTTTTGCTTGGGGATTTTTTTGTTTCAAAGAAATAGAGCTTATTTGACTTTGTGTCTTCCATGCGACTACTAAGACTTCAGGACCACAGGCACCACACTAACAATTGCCCAGAACTAAGCATCCCATTGTCCATAAAAGCTTGTCAAGTGTCATAGTAGTTTAAAAAATTCTTCCAGATTAAACTTAATTGTGTGAGTTAAAAGGAATAACAGGAACTCCATATTCTCTTTGACGTACTTATATTTCTTACATTACCTTTTTTTTCCTCCAAGTATGGGTATGTAACCAGAAGCAGGTGCACAACACCTCAACCAATTTTTTCAAATATGTGGCAAGAATCTTCAACACCACTTGGAGCATATGAAGCTTCCCTTATTAAACTGTAGCTCGACTTAGGTATGTTGGGGTTTCCCAAGCCAAAAATACTACATTGAAACATAGAGTTCTCTGGAAACTCTAAAAAAGGACTATGCAAAACTTAACAGCCAGGCGAATTTCAATGAATTTGTAACTTTTTTCCTTTTGCAACACTAATTAATAAAATCCCTTTCCTGAAAATAAGCATGCAATTATATTCCTAAAAATCCCATTTATTCCACAGGTTTATTACAACTGAAGACAAGCCTTACTGAGCATTTCAGATTCAAAATGACCAAACTGCTTCTCCTTCTTCTCTGTTTTTAATAAAAAACTCTCTGTGATTTTGGATTATACACATCTGTAAGCTATCCCTATTTGACAGGCTTTAGTCTGTCTTTGCTTGGGGTCAAGCATGACAAATTTCCAGGCAGATAACACTTGTCACATCTTAAAGCCATTCAGACAGTAACCATGTCTGCTGCTTGCAGAAACAACATCTGCCACTGCAACAAACAAGAGCTCTTGATTCACACAATCTCTAGCTGAGCTCTCAGCTCATTAGGATCTCCCAACTGCTGCCTCTTACACGGGAAAAACACACCTGTCATGGAACAAGCAGAGTGCCTCGCTCTCTGCTGCAGCCCCGAAACAAAGCGTCTCCCGCTGTGCCTGAGCTTCACAGGATCAAGCGCCTCGTCACTCTCAGAAGCAAGATCTTGTCAGACTGTGTCTCAGCATTGCCTGCTAAGTGAGATCTTCAGCTCTGAAGCTTTCACACACACCCTGCTAAAGCCCCAGGTGCAGTGGTGCTTACTTCAGGCATGGGGCTCCCTCTGCAAAGCCCTCCAGCACCCCACAGCTCCCCCACCTTTGGGCACCTTGCCTAGGAAATGATTTTGGAGCCACAGCATCAGCTTAACATTTACCATACACTAATGTTTCCTCAAGGCCCCCAGACTTATCTTACTGCAAAAGGTTATACACTTGGCAGGATTATACAGGAACATTTAAGTCCCCGTTCCTACCTACTCATTCAAAGGCATCTGTCCCCATCTTGCCTTAAGATTAGAAACTCTTGTAGTATGGAAAAGGACCTAGAAAAACCTGGCAGTTAAAAATAACAAAGAAGTTCACCTTTAGAATGCTTGATAGGAAATTACTTCTCTTTTAAAACAAATAATGTGCTAGGAAGAGGTGAGATTTCACTCAGGAAAAGCTTCAAAGGCAGTAGCTTTCATAGGATTAACATCTGAAAGACTGTATCAGTCTAATTTTCCTTCTAAATAATCCTATTCAAACATCGGCTTAGAACTACAAGATAAGAAAATGGTCTTTGAAGGAAAAAAAAGAATTTATGTCTTCCTACATTTTGACAGAATTATTTGAAAAAATACTTGGAACAAAATTTAGCAATTTTACATGGCTCAAAAAATTAACATGACAAATATATTCAGGGATTTGAGTTGGTTAATCTTTAAAACATGAGACAAGTACTACTGGCATTTTGAGATAAAATCTTCAGTAGATATTACTTGATGCCAGAAGGTAAAGACTAACAACAGGCGGGAAACCCCTGAGATAATCTTTGCAGAGGTAAATTCCATGTTTTGTTTTCTGGAGTTGATGTTTTTTTAACACATCAAATAACCTAGTGCCTGTAGGCACTAGATACCTTCTGGCATCCTTCATTCTTACACAGAAAGGGTTACTGCACAGCACAAGGAGTTTCAGTCCAGAGATCTGCTTTCCATTTCTTACTGCTACACAAACTTCCCATGTGATCTGCAGCAAAACCCTCTTTATCTCTTTCCAGTAAGGCAACACCTGTGAACTATAACTTAGGATAAATATACAACCAATAGAATTGCCAAAGTATTGTTGTATGAACAAAAAAAAATTCATTTATATTAATAAAAAATATTTCTTTAGTAGTAGAAGTCAAAATAGTTCTTTGTAGATTTACATACACTGTGAAATGAGCCCAGATCTCTGTAAATTTGGCATTTTCTCAACAAATGGGAAGGACATTATTTATCCATTTCTGGAATAGCAGCTGGATGAAGTTGCAGCAATTTTCTCTACAGGGGCAAATCTAAGCAAGAAAAAAAAAGACAAATCCATAATTTAAAGTCTAAAACTGTGTTGGACTGATGCCATGAGTTCAGTTATGAGATGCTTCCTTACATTTAACTTCCAAGTTCTGTCTTTCTTTTATTTTTTCAAAGCTTTAAATGTAAATGCTGAAAAATATTTTTATCCACATAATAGTGTCATAGCTCAAGAAACAGCCTTATTTTCATATTCTGCTTTTACCACCCCGCTTATTATTTTTTTAATACAAATCAGAAGTTTGGCTTTGAAACAACAAAAAACAGTGTTTCATAAAGCACTGCTCAAACACTAAGCTCCAGTGGGCTGAAGGAATCATAAAATCACCAGAAATTAATGAGCATGGTGAACCACAATCCAGGCTCCCAGAGGAAAGATAAAACAACTGAGTATTGAAATGAGTTTCTTGTGGCATATCACAGGGTACTCAGTATAGATGTAAGCACAAAAATTTCACTTTTTTAGGGTGCTGTATGTGTAACATAGATGCATGGTCTCCACTTGAAGCATTTAACACATTTAATCTCATTTTAGGGAGCTTGTTTTAATGGAAGAAAAAAAAAAAGTACTCTGATGTATAAAAGAATAAAAACCCTCAGCCAACATTTGGCAACATTATATTAGAGTTTCAGACTACAGACTCATGAGAAAGTGGTTGTTTTTTAACATCCTTTTTATTGAATTTTTACAATAAAAGGGAGAAAAAAATTCTTTGACAACCACCATGATAAAATATCCTAAACAAAATTATTTCCCTCTAGGAATTACTCATTATATATGAGGATGAGTACCAGCAAATGTAAAGGCAGAAAATACCTGGTGTCCTTCATTAGAAAAGACATTAATATTTACAGTCACTTTTTTTTATTCTCACAGAGAGTCATAATTTTTATTTTTCTTATTATAAACAAATGAGAGTAACATACAGTTATGATGAAGATTTGGTTGATAAATCTGGAAATAAATATATTTTTGAAAGTTTTCTCTTTGTCGGAAAAGGAGCAAGAACACCTTTGGGAATGAGTTGTTATTAATAACAATGTCGTATTATTGCTGACTTTAGAAGTTACATTCTTCTAGCTGGATCTTATTATAAACTTCCAGCTGTTCAATACAGTTAGCAGAGAAGAGCATTAGTTTGAGAAGCAGCAGGAAGCCAATGCCAGCAGCAGCAGCAGTTGCCACATGCTGTGAGGAGAGTGAGGCTTGCAAGGTCCCTGGGCAAGGCTGAGGGCCAGTTTGAACAGGGCTTTGAGCAACCTGGTCTAGTGGAGAGTGCCCCTGTCCATGGCAGAAAGACTAGAATGTCTTTAAAGGTCTCTTCCAACCCAAACCATTCTCTGATTCAGTGACAAAGAAAATCAAGAGAAAAAAATGGTTCTCATTAATAAACCAGTAAGCTACTGGTTTGGATATTTGTATATTTGGATATTCTTTGGCAGCACAAGATAGGAAATTGTTCCAAAAGTTAATTAGTCAATATTTTATTTACTTTTTTAGTAAATTTTTATATCCTTTTAATAGGATCAATAGGTAAATTCGGTAACCTGAAACTCACATTTGGTATTTAATTATCAGCTTCAGGTAACTACGCAGCAGTAGCAACAGGCCTTAAATGCTATTGATATTGTAATTGGAAACTGTAGATCTAGTCTGGTAAGAATCATTTAACATTGTAAAGCCACTGTAGAATTCTGTACTACACTGCAATAACATCACAGTTCCTCACGGATACCTAAGAAGAATGTTGTGAATTGTAAATACTACAGTCTAAGAAGGTACATTTAGACAACACTCGTTACTTTCTAAGTGTATTTAAGAAGATAAACCATATATAAATCATATATAGAACATAAAGTTTTCTTGAGACCACTCACCTCTTATTGCCCAAATCACTCCACCCAAAGCTATCCTTGCTGTTTTATTATTTTTATTTCCTGATATTCTGAAAGAATTCACAAAATCTTAATGAATTAAGGTGTGAATCCTCTCCTAAGAAATCTTCCAGTGAATTCAGTAAGATACACCACATTCAGTTTATCTATTCACCAAAGAATTTCACCAAATTCACCAAAGAATTTCTAGAAACAAGGAAATATCCAGCTTATAGTAAGCATCTGTGGCCTTACATAAACACAAAATGAGCATGATGTCTTTTTCCTAATCTTACAGTGGGAGAGATCACAGTGTATCAAAAAGCTTCTAATAATTTGAGGACACTGGTGATTAAAAGTAGAAATTAAGCCTGGGTATAATCTTAATAATACCAACTAAGTAATTTTCAGATTTTAAAATGGATTTGGGGAGAAGATTGCTTTGTCTGCTTGTTTTACAAATAACCATATTACTGTCATGTCCGTGAATCCCAATTATGTAGTTAATTAATTGTAATTAATTCATTCATTGTAATTACCTGTAATTGTAAAAGCAACTAAATCCCCTGAAGTTTCTCACTCATTAGCTCCCACATAACATGGTTCTGTAAGACTCTTTTCCCTTGGCAGTCTGATGATCAGATTACCATAACACCATTATGGAATCAGGTTGAGGAGAGCTATTGCCTTTGTCTAAAAGGAACACCATAACATCCTCAAAAAACACTTTTTTTTTCTTGACAATTATAACGTGTAATATGCATTTATGAGTATATGTATCTAGAAGTACAGTGGTACTGTAAGTCCAAATAATTCTATTACAAAGCTACTGTACATATCTTCCATCTAGCATGAGGAAAAACAGAAAAGAAAGAGAACTGCAAAACCTGAAGTAGAAACTTGTATTAAAATAATTAAGAGCTAAGTGCATAAAACATTTACCCATCCACACTCAAAGAGAAAAGTTTGTCAACATAAAGTGACTCATATGGAATATGCACTCCTTACAAGAAATATATTTTCAAGATTTTCTTTCTTTGAAACAAAACTGGCAGGAGTTTTAGTGCTCATTAAACTGAAAAATGGGTATTGTTCAGAAAAATAGGCACAGAAAAATATGAGAAACTAAAGCACAGCTCTGTTAATGGAAAACAAACCAGGAATTCTCTACAATCTTCTTCTCTAAAGCAGGAAAACTTCCTAGAAAAGGATCTTTATTTCACATTTTCTCCTCTTTAGCACTGTACCCACAAACTCTTCAGATAGCAGTTCCAATGCCTGTGCAACATGTACCTCCACATAAACCAGCACTTTATCACCTCTTGGAGGAGAAGGAACAATGAAACCTATAATCCACCAAGAATCTTGTCTGGCAGCTAGGTGCAGAGACAGCAAACAGGTAAAATAATGAGCATTTAGGCAAACAGAATATGATTGTCTACAAAATCATAATCTTTTATTTTAATCAGGTTATGAAATTTGGATGACTTTTAAAAAGCCTCTCACTTCTGAGATCAGTTATGCACAGAAGAATTTCTAGAGTAAAAGCTACCTGTACTTTCATACACCACATTTAGGTGCCTCCAGGTCCACAACTGGGCAGAAGAACAGATACACTCCCACAGCTGGGCTCTCTGGAACAAACTCTCTCCAGCCACCACAGAGGCAGTGAAATACTAATGCTTTATTTTATCAGCTCCAGTTTCTCCAGTATTCAATGTGCACAGTGTGTCTTCACATGTAGGGTTGCAAAGGTCACAGGGATGGAAGGAAGCCACTGTAACATCAAGTCCAACTCCTTATTATCCCAAGCACCACGTCAAAAGCTTGAGCTTTTCACAGAATCACAGAATATTCTGAGTTGGAAGGGATGCACAAGGATCACTGAGTCCAACTTCTGGCCCTGACCATCCCCGAGAGTCACACCATGTGCCCAAGACTATTGTACAAACACATCTTGAACTGTCTTTTGTTCCTTCCCTCATTAAAAAAAAAATGTTTCAGAACTGCACTCTCCCACATTTTTTTTTCTTCCTAAGTTTTCAATAAATCTTTTCTTGTGCCAAAACTGGCTTGTTTAAACCCTGCTTCTCTGCAGTTATTTAATATATTTTTAAACATAGCTTCTACCCAAGTGCTGAATAGCAAACCCAGTAAGCAGCTCCTGACTCACTGACACACAGAGACCTGTACTTGACACAGGTACCCCATAAAGCTCAGTGCCTGTGGCTCAGAGTTGACCCAACACAGCACAGCCAATGGACATGGCTCGGAGAGGGCAGAGCTGCCCAACCCTGACTGGCTCCACACAGGCACCCTCAGACAGTGACTTCTGCAGAGTGCAGGAATATCCTCTTGGGTCTCCTTTAATAAAATACCCCCTTTCCCTACCCTGGGAGTTTTCTCTTGCCTCACTTTTATCTGCCTGTATCTGGGTTTCTATTAGTGAATAGAATTGGGAAGATGAGACTGATGTACTGGACTAACGTGCAGCCAGCCATGCTCTGGCACCAAATATAACTGCACAGAAAGCAGCAGGTAACCCACTGGCTTTGTTGTTTCTGTAATTCCCCTCCTAATTACCTTCACTGCTTAAATACCTTCCAGTTACTTCTCCCATTCCAGCCTTCAGTTTCAACAGGGGAGGTTTTAGTTGCACCAGAGGAGGTATATTAAGAAAAATTTCTTCACCAAAAGGGTTGCTAAACATTGGAAGAGGCTACCCAGGGAAGTGGTTGAGTCACCATCCCTAAAGGCATTTTAGAGATGTGCAGATATGGCAGTTAGGGACATCGTTTAGTGGTGGACTTGGCAGTGTTACATGCATAGCTGGACTCAATGATCTTGAAAATCTTTTCCAATCTGAGTGATTCTGAGTCTAGTATTTAGTCTGCTATGATTAACAGCTTCTAAAGTTAGTAAAAAACACTAATAAAGTTTCAGTTGTCTCAAGATGAGGGTTTTTGGTTTTTGTTTGTTTTTGTTGTTTTTTTTTTTTTTTTAAATCATGCCCTCCTTAGTTTTCATGGACCTCTAGGTCATTTCAGAAATCCTGTCTCCAAGACATCTTTGCATCTCTTAACTCCCTGTTGCCCAGTAGTCAGAAATCAGGAGCTGAAGCAGAAATTAATATGTAAATATCATACTCTGAAACTAAGGTTCTTTTTAATTCAGCTCTCTTGTTCATTTTTAATCTTCATAAGACTCCATTGACCCAGTTTCACAATGACTTCTGTAATTTTGCCTCCTGCTCAATGAAGTGAGTACAACCCTCTATTCACTTACTGAATTAATAGAGTTTTCTACTAAGGACAATGTCTCCTGAATATAGTTTTGGCAATTCCATTATATTTATGCACTTTATCTGTGTTGCATCATTGCTTTTCTTGAATTTTAGGGATTTGTCTTTTGAAAGTAATAACTTGAGCCTATATCTCTTCATCAAGAAGTATATATACAGTGTTGGACTGTCTAGTTCTTTATTTTTAAGTGTTCACAAGGAAGTTTCCACTAATTATTCTTTTCTATCATTAATATATTAATATAATGGAATTCCTAAGGGGAAAGTGAAAAGCTGAATCAGAAGCTTGCAAGTTTCCATTAACAGAGACCTTTCTTAGTAACAGATACAATGTGCACAATTACCTTGTATCATAGCCTTAAATAGGCACACTTACAAGGAGAATGTGGCTTCAGTCTTAGCAAACTGTTCATTTTACCTAAGTGTAGCATGCAATTTCTTTTCTGTCATCATATGGAATAGTAAATGGTCTGAGATGTCTCCTTGTGATTTCCCCTGACCAAAGGTCATATGTAAGCATGTTACACTTGGTTTGAGATATGTGTCTTCCCATACGACCTATTTAACTTGTCAATACCATTATTTTGTCCTTTTTACTCAAATTTCATTTCTTTCTGTCTTATGCTATCTGTGTAGTACTGGTATTCAGGATCTGAGCAGCTCATGGCACTGAGACATTGTAAGAACATTCGTACCTCTTCAGTCCACCTCTCCCCATGAGCTGAAATCAGTTTCATAGATGGTTCACTAACAGCATCGCAGTTGTGTGCATGTTGACCTGTGCTGACAGTTCAAGTGAGCTTGAATCTGTGACATTATTTCTATGTCTCCACGTCTCCAACTCAACCTGCAGAAAAATGAGTTTCTGCATCTACTAACTCAGTTTTCCACTTCAACAGAATACCCTCAGTAGATCTGCTGTCTTCCTTTGTCAACACAGCATCTTCCAGCAGGGTTATCTGAAGATTACCTGCTGCAGGATCCCTGCCTCCATGCCTCCCATCTCTCGGGGGCACTTAGTTTCTCACATCAGAGACTCATTTATCTACTTCAAGTGACACAGAAGAGAAACTTAGACCTGTTTAATTCTCCAGGACCCAGATTCAAAATACACAAAGGCTGGCAACTCAAATAAGGACGCAGATGACATTTTCCCACAGACTGTGCTTCCTTCACTTCCTATTTTGACAAAGGAGTTCTGGCTTTATTGCCCCTCTCTTTCTGTTAAGTTGTACCTATCAAGGTACTTTTTTGCTCCCCTGCAGCTTTTAAAGAATAGAATCTTGTTGCATGTCTCCCACTACCTGTCCACAGACACCTGAGGCCACATCTTTTGAAATCTTTGCAATGCTGAGTTCCAAACATGTCTTATACATTCTCAGCTAAATGTTGAGAGTGTATTACATGTTTGTTCTAACCACAAAAATATCAGAAAACATTTTCAATGCATTCTGTGCTCCTATGCAGCATGCTTAGCTACTAATTCATCACACAGAAAATTTTATTGAGATAAAATTTACAGTTGTTTTTCAGAGCCTTCCTATATTACCTGGAAAAAATATCTTCCTTCAGAGTTTTATTTCTAGTATCACAGAATTAGGAATAAATCACGGAGACAGTGCAACACAGTTTTCTACATGGTATCTTGGATGGCTGCATAAATGGAAATCAAGAGTGATTCAATTTCAAGAATTATATTTGTTACAAAGAGATTGTGCTTACCTAGTGTCATCAAAGTCAAGACTTATTGTCTTAGAAAACTATCACAAAATAACTGACTTAGAAATAATAATACTCACTTTCCTTTGCAGTACATTTTAACTCCAAGGATTTGTACATTTACCAAAAAAAGGGCATGAAAGAAGATAAAAATCTCTTGAATATAAACACAGCGCAAGATTTCAGGCTTTTTACAAGCCTTTTGCTTTTTTTTTTTTTTTTTTTTTTGCTTTTTTTTTCCCCTGTTTTTTCTTTTTTCAACAGTCACACAAAGGTTGTAAGGGAGAATCTGAAGGATTAGTAAACCATTACTCAAAGCTGGGACAGCTATGATGTCAGATCCAACTTCAACATAAGCTAATTTGCTCAAAGCCTTCTTGAGTGAAGTTTTAAACACTTCTAAGCATGAAGATTCCACACCTCCATTCAAGTAAGTAAAAGCAAAACCACTTCTACTTATATATCATAACTTACACAGATGTCAGATGCCAGAAAATATTTCCATATTGAGTTTTACCAATACAGAAAAAATATGTGTGTCTCTATAAACTATTTTTCTAAAAAAAGAGAATTTGCTTTCCTGATACCACATTTAGGAAGTGGAAAATACTCCTCACATTTACATGCATCAGTCTTCAGTGAAGAAATTAACTACTGTAAAGTGAAAATCAGTGTGTGCGGATTAATTGTAGACCTTATATAAATACAAGAAATGAGCTATGTATTCATGCAATCTTAAATTTTGAAATTGTCTTTTTCATAGTTTTGAGGAAAAAAACAAAAAATCATTTGCATTCTTATTTGTTTATTAAAGAATACACTGCTATGCACATTACATAGAAGCGCACAACTATATCCACTCGCATGCTCACATGTATATATTAATGTATTAATTTTTCATCAGGATAACCTTGCAAATACAGAATTTACTGGAATCTTCCATTTAGTACCAAAAGGAAAGATATTATTTAAAGGAACCTGAGTACCATACAAATGGCAGCTATATTAAAATGTAATTTGCAAATTCAGCTACTTCTGCACTTTGAGTCATATAAATTGACAAATGATCACTTCTGGATTGTCAAGACCAAGAAATCAATCATTTATAGCAGCATGTAATGTTTTTTGCCCCAATTTTCAGTTTTCTATAAAGAATGAAGTATCATAAAAAGAATATGGGAGGTATAAAGAGCATATCGCTACTAGCATGTCCAATTCTGCCCGAGTAGCATAAAACCAAAAATACATTACTATCTGACAGGTCTTTCTTGATTTAGACAGAATGAGTTGTGAGTGTCACTCATTAGCACATTAATAACCATTTTGATATCACCACTATCCTCCTACTCTCTTGAGCCTGCATTCCAGACAGCAATCTTGACTCATCGCCACAAGCACACTCATCTGACTCATTTATTTTTCCAGTGTTAGCCAGAAACACAAGCTAATTGAAATGAAAAAATTCAAGGAAGAATTCTAGGCATGCCAGAAATTCATGGCATTAAACAGTTTCTCAAAAACAAATGAAATTTTATATTTTTAATTTTTTGACAAGATCATTATACACGCTGACTTTTGACACATTTTACATTCCTATAAACACTGAAAAGACAGAGCAGAGCTGTTTTCCTGATGACATAGAAAAGGAAACTTCCACAAACTGCCAGTTTGCTATCAAAACTGAATATATAATTATGGGAAAGCTATTCCAAGAAGAAATCCACAAAGTTTAGAACTGCAGAAGTTGTATTACGATGACCTTGATACCAGTTTTACCCATACTCCAACAAAAGTCAGTTTTGAAAAATGGAAAGAACCTTGATCTCTACTCAGACTTTGATATCTGTTTTTAAAAGAACGGGGTATTGGTGAGACAGAGAAAATATTTTGATTAAGAATTAGGGATAAAATCTATGGATAAAACAGAGATTCTTCAGATGAGTTTATTTTAAAGAAAAAGGCAACATACTCACCTAATTTCAAAGTGTTGGCAAAATAAGCTTTACACAGAGGAGAAGGAAAAAAAATATATTTTTAACATGGTCTGTGAGGCTCAAGTAGCCTCAAACAGCTTTTGTTTGATGTGTTCATGTTGTTCAAGAAAATACGGACAAAAATGTTTATTTACAAAGCTTCTCATATTAAAAATGTGAAGTGTTAATTTAGAGTACTCAAAATAGACATTAAAAATATCAGTTGATCCAGCTGACAATTACAACTATGTTTGTATCTATCAATCAATAAATCTCACAACTCAAACAAATCTCCTGGGGAGTACCAATCTCTTCCTTTTTTTCTTAATTCTTATCTTCCTCTGCACCTTGGGAGTACAAATTAAAAACTTAAATACAAAATAGCAGCTGTTTTCATTCCATTTTCAGCTTTAACGGGATCAAGAGAAAACAAAAAACTTGTGAGGCAGCTTGCTATATACAGATCTTCAACTGAGGCTGGCTAACTCATTTTTTTGCTTTGGATTAACACAGAAGAATTCAAAATTTCTTTGAGACTAAATGATTTCCAAGTTTCAACTCTACAGTACCCTCTAAAATATCAAGTTTTGATACTTCTATTTTGCAACTGTTTCTATGAAGACCCTGCAGGGCGTAAAGTACTGAGGTGAGTTAATTCATTCTACCACCCCTACTTCCACTGTACTTTTCTTTCTGCATCCTAGTCAATCTTTCTTTTCCAGGCATTTTATGCAGGTATGTGCACATTCCTCTGAGAATCTATGTCAAGTCATAGTTTTAAGGATATGTGATTTAGCTCATGTCTACATCAATACAGGTAATTGACAGAAGATTTGTATTAGTAATTTTAGACTCCCACTTGCAATCACCACTTGCATTCACAGCATCAAACATCCCTCTTCTGAAAGCAGAGATTTCCATTTCCCCAAAAGACTGAAGACAGCCCAGTAATATCCAGTAAAGAGCAAAATTTCTTTATCATCTCTACCCTTGAAGTACAGCAGAGACAACAGTTAAAGGCAGTGAAAGAAGAACATCTGCATCACAAAATCTTTTTGTCCATCTGTAGAGAGTCATTAATTTTCATAACCAAATTCTTCAAGTTAGCACTCTCAAATGATTTCACCAGGCTTGAAAGTTTAAGGGAGCTTTTGTAACCACCACATTCAATCAGTTTAAAGTGACAAAAGAGAAGCAAAATTTTACAGGGTGAACATGATCCCAAGACAAATTGAGATTATTCTTTTAATTTATTCTTGCTTCCAATATTCCATTTTGCCAATATTTCATTGTAATGAAGTTTATATCAGTCTTTTAATACAGCTGCTCAGGACAAACATGAAGAGAGAGTTCAAAAGCAGTTACAAAGCTGTCAAACAAAGACATCTACACAGTGTCTTCAGAAACAGCGCAACATAATGCCTGAAAATCACTCTTCCTTTATTTAACCTTGACAAATCCCTCAAAGCCAGAAAGCCTTCAGGACCACACTGGAACAAAACAAAGAAAGCCTAACTGTAGTAAATACTTGGATACTTTGGGGGTAAGATTTTAAAACAGCCCAGTAAAAAGTGGGACATGAATGCCTTGTCAGACAAGTGCCTCAAGATGAAATTATTTAGATTTGCTCTTGAAATAAAGAACAAAGAAGGTTAAATATTTTATTAAGAATCAAAAACCAACAAGAAAACAAGAACAAAAAAAATACACCCCTTGACACAGAACCACTGAAAACAGATGAGAGACTCAAGGAAGGATATTGAAAAATAGAATCTGTATTTGTGTTTAATTTGAATGCTTATCAGTTTCCATGTAGTTGGATATGAGGCTGTGAGAACAACTGAAGTTGAACACCAAGTATTTCAGAACTGAAATAGCATTTCTGTTTTTCTTGTAGTAATGTTTCTCTCTCTCCTCTAAACTCCAAACCTTCACACTGGAAAAGCAACAGACATGATAAATTTACAAAACTATGGAAAAAGTGTGTTGTCTTACTCTTTTCCTAGTAAAATACTTGGTCTTCAGAAACATTTTTAACATAAAACCCAATAGACATTGAGACACAAGGACAATGAAAAGGTAGGAAGGCAGGATATGCAGGCACCAGTCACCAGCCAAGGTATTTTTCTTTCTTTTGTTTGTGACATTTTCAGGGAGCCTTGACAGCAGCACTCATCAGGTTACTCACAATTCAAAGGTGAAACAAGATTACAGGAGATATGAAACAACCTACAGCTATAGCTCCCCTGTACAATAAAACAGAGAGAGAGGGGCTGTTCCAAAGGTCAAATCTAACCAGGAAGCCTGATCAGAAATTTAAATTTGTGTGTGAAAAACAAAGTTAGAATTTTCATCCCTTGGAGTTTCTATGACAACTCCTTTGTCACCTCAGGTCCCTGCTAGTAGCACAATCACTGGCAGCACTTTTAACCTCATCTGGGTCATGGGTAACAGGCATAAACTCAGCAGTTTTGTTCCTCTGGTCTTGGCAGGAACCCGGGAACACAGACCCAGCTATGTGGTGACAGCTGTTCCATGTTCTTTTCTATCAGGGCTAAAGATCTGCATCATTAACTGCGCTGGAAATCACACAGCTCAATCAGTGGAAAAAAAATACACCAATAATTCATCCCAATACACAAGAATGGTCAAAAGCCACAGAATATAGAGTCTTTAAAATCTGATTTATTAGGAAGACAAAGAACAATCATATTGTAATTTTTGTTTATGGAAAGAACTTCCATAGTGAGTAAAAATACTAAGGCAGCTTAGCTGAGGACAAACACCAGTTCAGCATTTACATTCACTATGGCAACCTACTGCCTCACTCTTGGACATATGCTGCTTCTCTATTTTGCTATGGTTCCAGACACATGATTTGAGGAGACTGAAAAGACTTCCCTGAAATCACTGTCATACTTCATGAATCGTAGCACAAAGGCTTGGTGATTTGGTATTGTTATTAGCTATAGAATAACTGATCTTCACCAGCTCCCTGCTTATCTGCTGCATGTTTGAAGAGCAGCTGCCAACATCTACTATCATACTACTGCCAGTATAGTGTGCTATGATGATGAGGGAATTCATACTCTGATCATTTCTATGGTTACTGAATGCTACAACAGAAAGATTTTAATAGAATTTACTTCTCTATTCGTATTGTTATATTCTCTGTAGTGATGCAGAGAATGCTTAGTGATAATTACTAGAAGTAATTTTTAGAAGTCCTTTGGGTTTCCTTTATTTATTTTTGCTTGGCCCTGATCTCCATTAATTTATAAAAAGTAGACCTACAACATGGAATTGAAACAAGTTTTCTAGCTGTCCTATACCCAAGAGTTGAACTATTGTTTACTCCTTGCCTTGTATCCTAAGCATTTTTCCTAAGCAAGGAATAAGTAATTACATGGCTGTGGTTCCAGAGGCAATTCTTGAGAAGGCTTCTCTGAAGTCACTGCCACACATAGTGCCAAACCTATTAACCTAGAATTACTTATGCCTTGCTTAGTACCCCATCACCAGAAATTCCCAGCATAGATTACCCTAACTTAAATCAGACAGTCTGAACTAAAACTCTTGAGAATCCTATGTCCTGTGTGCTACAATTAACATTTAGATTTCAAGGGAAAGGGAACAGTTTTGTTAAAATGTTCTGTTTAAAGAGTTGAAGCAAAACAGGAATAATTTAACTTCAAAACAGTTGGATTTAGCTTTTTCTGTTTCTACAACAGTTTAAAATTAAAGGTTGAAAACAAAATGTTTTTTTCTTTATTCTAACCAACCAGTTGGTTAAAAAAATTATATCTGACATTCCATCCAACTGAGATGAGAAAAACCTTCAAAAGCTGCAAATTATTAAAGCAGGAAAACCTTTTCAACACCAGGAACATCTAAAGAGAGTTCTGCCAAAAAATGAGTAGCATCATATCTTGATTAACATGTTCTTTTGAAAGAAGAGAGAGCCTCTCAAGAAAAGATGTTCACAGCCTTTTTAAATTAGGTTTGCCAAAGGCAACAGGTCACCACAGGAAGAGTTCTGAGCACTCCTTCCTTTATTATAAGCATGCTCTAAAATAGTATTTCAGGTTTGCAAGAACACCATGATATCATGGATAAAGAGCAAAATGGCTCGCCCAAGTATGAACTACTTCCTATCTTGTCAGCATTTGCAGAAAAACAGAATTCAAGTTTTACCTCATGGAGGAAAGACTTCTGTCTAAAAGGAAGGCAATACATAAAAGTCTACTTCCAAAGTAACCAACATAAATCAAAAAGAATATAAACTCAATCTGTAATGAGGTGAACCCAACAAGAAAGGACTATTCACATTTTTAAGGTAGGTGAAGTGCTGCTCCCTTGCGTTTTCATTCATGTTTTCTTTTCTTTTGAGCAGATTATATGATTCCCATTTTTAAACTGAATCTTCCCTGTGTCACAAAAGACTTCCAAATAATCAAAAAGAGATTTTCTTCAGATCCCTGCATCTATGCTCTCTGAGGAAACAGGCTGTATTTAACAGCACTAAAAAAATCTCTTCTTAAAAGCTATCTACATATGAGACAAAATGAAAATTTTTGCTCAAAGAGTTTTTGGTGCCTAAAGGGATGCCTAAGTTTGTATCTGAGCTTTGGTTTATTCAGGATCAGAAAACCAGGCAGGAGATGCTGCTCACAGAGACAATGCATCACCACTGAGGTCACTGCCAGGGTCAGTGGGCTGTTCAGCACACACACCACCTCAGCAGGAGCGAAGTACCTGCCTGAAGAGGGAATGAGGCCACAGCAGGCTGGGATTTGAAGCAGGTTTACAGAGGTACATGAGTGGGTGAGATGGGTAAATAGTGAAAGATAGACAACTGTAAATCCACTGGATGCATTGCTGAAGGAGATTGACTGGTGGAAAGAGACACAACATAAAGGCCCATTATATTTACCTCCAGTCTTGGTATAAATATTGTAGCTTCTCTGTTTAACTCCAGTCTCAGTATAAATGTTGCAGCTTCTCTGTTTATACTCAAAGCCATTCTGCAAATATAGCACACTTACTAGCTTAAGAAAAAAATTAGCAAGGACAAATTGCAGTGCAATAAATGCATTAATACTGAAGCCACCAAGGCAGTGTCATGTTCAGCCTAACTTTTTCTATGTTGTAGCATGCATTTATATCAGTTGAGGCCTGCATTAACACTAAGGTTTCTCCCCATAACCCACTGTACAGCACAGATGTGCTACACTCCAGCTTACCCTCGTTGGTGCTAACAAGCCTTAGAACACTTCATGGCAAACAATGCATCTGCACCCTTCTGCCTCTAAGACTTTTCACTGCTCACTCCACACTTGATATTCAGGTTCCAAATCCCATAAAAACCCAAAGGACTGAATATGTATAAAGAAAATATGTTATCCTAAAAGGACACAAAATGTGTCATTCACAGTCCTCCTACAGTCATTCAACTGTGCCTTGGTGATGACTGCCATATGTTATGTGGCTTCTTGCACAGGAGCACTTCAAATATTTTCCACTGTTTACTTCAATAATTATTAAATATGACTATCCTTGGATAATTACAGAACACATCCACAGTCTTCACCATACTGTCTTAGGCATCTACTTCATTTTAGCCTAATTGGAGCAAAACTGTTCCCTATCTTCAGAAATAGCAGCAGAATTTTAAGAATAGCTCTACTACTGCATTCCCATGCAATTTTGTTGTGACTTGTGGAACCAACATTTATTTCCCATGTGCTTTGACTCCATCATTAAATACTGCCTCCACTCTTTTTGACTGTACTTTCTGAAATTTTGGTGTTCAATCATTTGACTTGGTGTCACAGTTATTTAAGCTGTTGCTTTATCTATTTTGCATACACCATTCTGGTGGGTGACCTTGGTTGGATACCAGATGCCCTCCAAGTTGGTCTACCACTCCCCTTCCCAGCTGGACAGGAGAGAGAAAATAAGATGGAAAACAACTCCTAGTTGGAGATAAAGCAGTTTACTAAAGCAAGAGCAAAATTGTGTGTGTGTGTGTGTGTATAAGCAAAGAGGGAAAAAAAAGTTTATTCTCTACTTCCCATCAGCAGTGATGTTCAGACACTTCCCGGAAAGCAGGGTTTTCACATGCAGAGTGGTTGCTTCAGAAGGCAAACATTATAATTGACAAATACTCCCCCATTTATCTTCCCTCTCTTAGCTTTTATATCTGAGCTGATGTCATATGCTATGGAATATCCCTTTGGTTAATTTGGCATCAGCTGGCCTGGTTGTGTCCCTTCCCAGGTTCTTGCCCACCAGCCCTTTGATATGGGGGGGTGGGGGGAATGTTGAGACACATCACTGATGGTGTGCTAGTGTTGTTCAGCAGTAGCCAAAACACTGGGTATGTTGTGTGTCCCCCTTTCTAAGGACCAGTGCAAAGCACAGCACTGTGAGGGCTGCTGTGGGAAAATGAACACCTCAGCCAGACCCAATACAACCATCTCAAAAAGTTTGTTTGCTGTGGGAAGGAAATACCTGGGCAGCCAGACAGGAGTGGCCAGACTACACGGATACACATCTTCAGCCCACCATCCATGCTCATGTCTCTGTTCTGGAGAAGGTAATGCTTTCCACTCTCTCTGAACATCCATCATCGTACCAACTTATCCAAAGCACTTTGGCAACTCAGATGCAACCAGAGGCCATATGAGGGAGCCCTGTGAGAAGGGCCTTGGTAAAAGACTGACTTTTAGCATGGCAAGGGAAAATAGTTCCAGTTAGTAAAATACCTTTCATTCTTTATAGTTTTACTTTCATCAGATGAGGAATTACAGTTGCACTACCTAAATATTAATCCCATATTTCTGCCACAGTTCAGAGCTACAAACAAATAAACTCTCTCATCTGAATAGTCAAGCTAAAGTGTGCCTGGTAACACAGACAGAATGAAGGCTGACATTTTGCATTTTAAAAATCATGATGGTGATTCAAAAAGCCTCTGCCATCTCTTTCACTGGCAAGATTTTTTTTTTCATCCTTGTTAATTTTTGTTTCCCCTCCAGACCATCTAATAACACCTCTACATCAGAATTCAGAACATCAGAAAATCATGACATTGGAGCACTTTTCAGCATCACTTGTGACTGACAAGGGCTTTAGAACCAGCCTCTCCTACCAGTCCAGAGAAGCAGCAGCTTTCACCTCTATAAATGATTTATCCCTCCCTTACTGTTCCAGAAAGCGCTAAGGATGGCCAGACGACCCAAGGGCCTAGTTAGCCTGTTAGAAATAGGCTCAAAGGCTGGCTTGCCTTAGGGGCCAGCCTTGGAGCATGATCCTCACGCGCCTTTGACGGGAGCTCGGGCGCAGCAGGCAGGCTGGCGGGAGCAGCCAGCACACGGGAGCCAGGGCTTGGGCAGGTTCCCAGCCCATCTGGTCTCACTCCCAAGGTCCTGCGGGCGACTTGAAGCTCACTGGCAGGCCATGCCGCTTTGCTCTCCAGGGAACAATCAGATAATTTATTCACTATCTGGAACCAGAGAGAAAACACTCTTCCTGCACCTTCTCCCTCTGAGGTACACTAAAGACTGTCTTGGGCTCTACCAAAAATAAAACAAGAGGTAGAGCTGAAGACAAAGCTCCTAAGGGAAATATAAATTGCCTAGCCCTGTAAAGAAAACCACCTCTATCCATATTGAGAGGTGTGTGTCTAATATTTTCACTTAAACTCAAAAATCAAATAACACAGCTGTCCCAAAGAATTCCGAGAATGCAAGAGACATGATCTCTGCAGGGTTATTTTGGGGGAATGACTCAGTCCCCATGAGTAGCACAGAAAAGGATGGTGGCTGAGTGATTATGTAAGCTTTAAGATAAGTTTCCTCATGACTGCTAGTGAAAGTACCTGAGGTCTGACATCAATTAAAACTAATGTGATGGTGAAGATAGCACTGACAACCCCATAATATAATCCAAATTCTGTACAGCATTTCATTCACTTTAGTGGAAGCAGAGAAGAGTCAAAGCTTCCTGAACTGCAGTTCTCAACGGCCCTACACCTGCCCAGAGCATAGACTTTTAAAAGTGTTCCAAGGGTGGCAGGCTTCCTCAGTCAAACAGGAAACAAAGAAAAAAATTATTTCAAGTAATGATTCTATTACTTGAAGCTATACTGAAGCTGCATATTTTTCTTTCACCATTTAAACAAGTCAGTCATTTCTAAATATAGTCACTGTGAACAAGACTAATCTCCATAGCCCCAGAAGCATTTCTGCAGCCAGAAAGAAACAATAATGTAATTATTTTAATTGCAGTGTCTTTAAGACTTAATCCCTAATAATGTGATAGCCAGCTGTTTCTGAAATCTATCTCACTTAAAAAAATTGAATTGGTCACAAACAGCTGTTCCTAAACAGCACCCACACAAATATGATTGCACATTTTAAGGTCACAACATGCAAACTACAGAACTGTGATATATGGATAGCAATTTTTATCTCCCTTTCTCAGTGCAATACAGATCCAACTGAAGGCAGATAAGGTGCATCCAGTGACTATGTAATTGAGATTAACTCCCTTACTGTAAAATAATTATGTGATAAACAATATTATCTGATAAACAATTAAGTTTTAACATACAATGTCTGTACACTGAAGCCAAACAGATTAAAATAAAAAATTAGTCTATATATGTTGAACTCTGAAACTATCATCTTATCAAGAATGCAATACAGTCTTCATTCTAAGTCTTGGAAGCAAGATATGGTGTCTTCCCAGAAGGAGCACTCCTTACTGATCTGCCATTACTTATTTGACACAGGAATTATTGGCTAAAAATGCTACCTACTGTCAGGCTGAAGCAAAAACAAAATACGCAATGGTGATTCTTGCTGTTCTTAAAATGTCTGAAAAAAGCATCACTAACTGTGTTGTATAGATATGGTATATAAAAAATAATGTCTATTTAATGGGGAAATTCCTAATAATAATTTTTATTTTTTAAATGTAGACACCCTACTTTACACTGATCTATGGACACTTAAGTAACACTATACATTCCTCCCTTAAGGACAAATTGCATACCATAAATCAATCCTTTACAGATTGAATAGCTGTTTATGTTTCCTATCCGACACCTATTTCAGGTTCAGAATAGCAAGTGTAGTGTGCCTAAAATTTTCACTAAAGCCAACAAAAATGAAGGGTCTTTCAGTGAAATCTACATTTTCACAGATCTTGGATCCCATTCTGATCATAGAATTAGCTTATCTGGATGGCCAGAAGACCCAAGGGCCTAGTTAGCCCTAGTTAGCCCACTCCCTTATCTGGAGTGTTGCAGGTCTTGGGACTTCCTATCTCTAATGATTTAGGCTGGGATAGAGTTAATTTTCTACACAGTGGCTGCTATGGCGCTATGCTTTGGATTTGTGCTGAAAACAGTGTTGCTAACACAGAGATGGTTTTGTTACTGCTGAGAAGCCCTTGAACAGCCTCAAGGTCTTTTCTACTGCTTTCACAGCCCCACCAGTGAGGAGGCAGCAAGTGCACAAAGATAGAATTGGACCTTACAAAAAAACAAACGAACAATCAAAGACCAAAAAAAGCAAACAAAAAAACTCAGAAATGGGATAAATTCATAAATTCATTAAAACAAAACTTTTTAAAAAATACGTAGATTTCTATGGCTATTGTTTATACACCGGCAAGTGTTGTGAAAATATTTTCCAGACAGGAACAATTATGATGCAAAAGCACTATTAATCTGACTAAGAAAACTGGTTTAATGATACAAAGATAACGCTACATGTATATCAGAAACTTTACAAAATTAAGGAAATAAACATTAATACAAAAGGTTTGCTTATATTTTATCATGATATGAAGCCTGTCAGACTGTGCACAGGTCTCAGTATGTGGATTTAATATCTGCATTTCTTCCCTCTCTTCCTTTTTCTCCCCATAACACAATTTATAAGACAGACTTCGCATACACTGTCTACATCATGGAAGTTGGTCTATTACAACAACAGATGCCTTAAGTAAACCACGTAGAATTTCTGTTTAACCAAAAGGATAAAAATATATTTTCTCTTCATCCTTAATTTATAATGCAGGTTGCCAGAAACTATACAACTGAGAAAATACCTGTTTCAGAAACTTCACAAATATATGGAAAGGCGTATTTCACCCTTGAAATTCAACAAAAAAGCCCAGCCTTCTATTAATAGCTGTACCAGGATTTCTATGTGTAACACCTACTCTAAAAATATTTTTATAAATTATTCTCTTCTATAAACGTAAACTTAAGGAATCAATTAATTTTTTCCACCTAATGTAATCTGTAAGACAGATTAAATGTTTAATTTACCAGGAAATCTATTAATAGCAGAGGTGTGCATTCAGCAATACTCATTTATTACACAGGATCTGAACACTGAAAATCCATCACTGCCCTAAGAAAACTGAATGTGCACAATCCCTATGAAGGTGAATGGGAGCCCTTGGACAGAGAAATATCCCTGAAGTTGTACTTTGGAACACAGTTCTGAAAAACACAGACAATAAAAGGTGAGGAAGAAAAAGTTTGATATCAGAAGAATTTCCATTGTATGGACAATCTTGGGACAGCACAACAATGTTTACTATCTTCACCTCAGAAATCATAGAGCATTTTATCCTTGGAATCCATCATCCGAATGGAATGATTGGTAGCATACACAGACAGTGTTATCAGCAAACAAAGTATTATTTATTTGAAATGAAAACAAACTGGACTGTGAAATAATACAGTTTGCACACACAAAAACAAAATTTCATTAATTCATATGCACATTTTAAACAATTCTCTATACATAAAAAGTGTGTACAGAAATGTTTTTCACTGATGCAGTAAGACCTGTACATTTCTGTTACCACCAAAAGGACAGTTTCAGCAGAGTTTTTCCCTCCTTATGGAAACAAAGCACATAATCATATTCACAAGTGCTAAATAATGGAAGGATAAATTCCACTTTTTCATACTGATATAAATTGAAATATTAAACAGCTATGGAACTGGCAGCACAAGTGCATTAAAGGAAGCCTGCAAAAGCTGAAAATGAAGCCAAGAGAAAATTGAACTGAGGTACTGGAAGTATCTGTCATTTTGCAGTGAGAAATGAGACCCTTCAAGATACATCTTCATGGTACTATATCCTGAGAAACTCATCATTACTTAGAGGTAAGGATAACCCAATAGGCAGTGAGCAGCAGGCATTTTACTAGCTCTGTGTTACCTTTATATAAACCCAGGAACAGAGACAAAATCCCAGAAAGAGGATTAATATTTCTAAAGCAGAAATGAATTTTGGCAGTTTTTATTCTAATTGATGGCTTGGAACACAAACATAGCTACTATAAACAGGATTTACCACATTGCTTGCAAAAGACAGCCACAGTATAATCTTTTCTTCAGTGTTTGTTTAGCACTTATCAAGAACAACCTTTTGACATAATACGGTAAGTGAAACAGAAAAAGAATGAAAAGGAGAGCTGAAAATTGTGGCATTCAAGTGGTTAAGTATTTTAAAACGAGAAAGGAATTTGGACAGTACCAACTGTCTAAAAAACTTCAGGCACATATGGAAGATAAGACAAAAGCAAGGTAGACACAAGAATCACAGACCCACAGAATGGCTGGGGTGGAAGAGACTGTAAAGATAATCTAGTTACAACCTCCCCACGTTGCTCAGAGCCTCATCCAGCCTGGCCTAGAACACTTCCAGGGATGGGAAATGTTCTATAACCTCTCTGGACAACCTGTTGCAGTGCCTCACCAACCTCACAGAGAAGAACATTTTAGTAATATCTAATCTAAACCCATTTCTGGTGGATTTAGATTCACCACATGCCCTTGTAAACAGTCTCTCTCCATCTTTCTCGCAGGCATCCTTCAGATGCTGGAAGGCCACAATTAGGTCACTTCAAAGTCTTCTCTTTTCCAAACTGAACAATCTCAGTTTTCTCACCCTGTCTTCACAGGAGAGGCTCTCTATCCCTCTGATCATATTGGTGGCCTCTTCAGGACTTGCTCCAACAGGTCCATGTCCTTCCTATGTTGGGGTTTCCAGAGCAGAATTCAGCAATCCAGGTCGTTAGTTCCCAGGTCCCTCCTTTCTACCCTTCTTAAAGATGGCTACAATATTGTCCTTTTTCCAGTCACCTGGGACTTCACCTGACTGTCATGACTTTTCAAATACCATGGAGAGTGGCTTGGCAACTTATATCACCCAATTTCCCTAGGGTTCTGGGATACAATGCATTGGGTCCCTTAGACTGCTGTATATTCAGATTCCTCAAGTTATTATGAACTTGATTTTTATTTACAGTGAAAGGAGGACTTGCTCCCCAAGTCCTCATCCTACTGTCCTATCCTTCAAGAAGTCTGGAAAGAGATGTTGCCATTGAAGACTGAGGCAAAAAAGTTGTTGAGTGCCCCAGACTTCTCATTTAATTGTTACCACTTTTCCAGCATTCTTTATTGGGGATACACCTTCTTTGACTGGTTGACAGACCTGCAGAAGCCCTTGTTAATTTTTGCATCCCTTGCCAGGTTCAATTCCGGCTTTGCCTTTGCCTTCCTCACCTTATCCTGACACAACTGAACTTCATCACTAAACTCTTCCCAGGTTACCTGTCCTACTTTACACTGTCTATGCATCTGCTTATTTTCCTTTAGTCTGAGCAGCAGTTCCCTCCTCAGTAATGCTTGCCTTCCTTGCCCTATTTTTATCTTCATTTCTGTAGACCAACTAAAAGATAGATCCTTCTGCCAAGACATTAATCTTGGGGCATTTTCAGTTTTGGCATGGATTTTACAGCCTATTTTTGTCTTGCATTACTATCAACAACTGTAGAGAATATGAAAGAGAATTAATATAACAGAGTCCTGCAATTCTCTTTGGATAGGGCAGTGAGAATGCCAGGCACATAAGGAAAACAGCTGAAATAAAACCTTGAGTGGCCATGAACACTTCCCTGGGTTAGAAATCTGATGAATTAAGAACCTCAAGTCTAAGAAGCAAATGCAGTTGTTAAACCCTGAAGACTACCTTTAATTACCTGAAGGGGGAAGAGTTCTTTTATAAAACTTGCTTGTTGAGAGAATGGAAACTAATAGGAATTTTCTGTACCTCCTAGACAGCTAGATCTCCATTACTAATAAATGTGTAATTCCCTTTGAAAATATCCCTGTAATCCTGAGTTACGTGCCATATGTGAGTCCATTCTAAAGATGGACTAAAATGCCGTATAATTTCAAGATGTTTACAAAGGCAGACAACAAACTTGACAAGGCAGAATAATTGTTTGAAGACAGGTCATAATGAATAAAAGTAAACATGTTGATAAATAACCTTTAAAAGCTTCATTAAAAGCCTGCATCCTTTTAGGATATTTTTTTTTAAAAACCCTGTATTTAAAAGGAGCAGTCTAATTCTATTTCAATTCACAGAACGAGAAATATAAGTGCAGATGATGTAAGTCTAGTTAAACCTATTATGCACATTTCAGATTACAAGTATTCCTTTCTAGAGCAGACTGACATTTTTTCCTACCTGCGGTGTATGACACTCACAAGAACAAATCAGGATATTCAATTACTTACGTCAGGTCCAAGGATAATGAGGTTTTAGTACAATTCTGTTCCATAAAATTTCATTAGTTACTGAGGTCATATTGATCTGTAATTAGATAATGTTTTGCCACATTTTACAGACATTCTGCAGCCTCACTCTGGCCCTACCAATAAAGCAAACAATGTTCATTTTCTACACACAGATACAGTCAAGAAAACAGAAAGGATCCAAGATAAAAGAAACAATAAAAACCCAAGCAGAAAAAACCAACCAAACAAAAAAAAACCTTCAAAACCTTTTCCAAGCTATTAGAGAAAAGCCACAGTGAAATTTTGATAAAATGCCTCCTCCTCCCATCACCAAACCTCTTATTGGTCTGCCAGGAAAATATGGGAATCTGCCTCTTCTCTAATGTTGCATCCCGGGTTTGGGTTCAGATTAGGTGTTCTGATATATGTTAGTTAGCCGGTTCTTTGTACCCCTGTGCACTCCCCATGTCCCCCCCCCCCCCCCCCCACCCCCACAGTGGCCTGCTCCGGGTCTCCTACCATTGGAGCTTGCCCATGCCACTCCTGTAACCACCCCCCTGTCCACTCCAGAGAGTTCTGTGTCTGTCACCCCGTCCCTGCAACCCCGTTCGCCCCGGAGCCCTGTGTCCACCCCTGTCGCGTCCCCATTAGTCGCCATGGTCCACATCACCGCCACGGTGCGTGTCCCCCTTGGGCGGGAGGGCTTCTGCCCCCCTCGGCCCGCCCCCTATAAAATCTCGCTCACCCCCAGTCCCAGGGCCATTTTGTCCACATGGCACTAAGGAGCAAGTCGCGCTTCTCCCTCGCAGCTCTACACAACAATAAAAGCTCTCCAGCCGACCACGCAGACAGAGTGGACATTCCTTACCCTTTGTCTCGCCCCTCGCGCACGGCAGCAGAACGCGGCCGGCCCCACCCCGGTGCGCGGAACGCAGCAGCGCCGGGGAGAAGCGGTGCCCTGGTCCCACCGAGAAGCAGCGCCCTTGCCAGGCTCTCCAGAGCTACCCGGGACCAGGGAAAAAAGAATGCAAAGCTGCACTCTAACACCAAGGACAAGTGTTGTCTAAGCTTATTTTTATGCCTAAACTGCACTGCCCTGGCCATCCTCAACATGGAAGCTCTATCCTTTCCTCAGCACTATTTTCCTGCCTATAATGAAATAGGTGATTCCAACAAGTACTGTTTAGTTACAAGCTCTTGTTTTTAAGAAGAAATGTTGCTTGAATAGATTATAAGCAGGTGATTACAGGAAAGGGCAGATGGTAGACACAGGCAGCAGTTGCCATTACCAGTAAAAGTCGTAGGGCAAGGTCACTTCAAGATCTCTGGTTATTGCTAGAAATGGGTTTGGGGCGAATTTTTTTCTGTATGTCCTTGAAATGAATGAATATTGGACAGTATGGAACAACAGATATTTTAGCCTATTTTTCCTAGAAAAGACCAGAACAGAACAACTACACACAAAGAAGTTATTTGTTAAGCACAAGGTGAAAGTGCCACTTACAACAGAGGACTGCACCTGACCTCTAAAAAATTCCAACCAAGAGGCAAAGGATCAACTCCTTTCCTCCTGGACAAACTTGTGGAGTACATATTCCAGATAAAACTCCAGAAAAAACAGATACATGTCTTATATTCGAGCAGGACAACCTAATTTGCCTAAGGAGGAGTTAGGCAAAGGCCACTGAAAATTTGTGCTCAGTGACATGCAGCGTGTCTGTTCATATAACTTTAAGCTGGTTACCAAAATAATTGGGTTATAAAACTTGAGGGCAGCTAGATTTAGTAACAAGATGCCTAAAGGAATAACAAGGTAGCCAGAGCACAGACATAAATGTCTTGTACTCCTTAGATATTTATTTCTGCTGTGTAATTTCTATGCCACAACGTGCTTTAACTCGCTTTGTTTGAGTACATCATGATAACAGCAAATAACTGAGCTTGTGCTTTCCTTTCCCACAAGGTGTTCAGGGGGCTGAACAATTCATATGCCATACAGTTAAAAACAACACACTATCAAAACAAAGCAACTAATGAAATATTAAAGCACCAAAGCAAGTCTGGCCATAAGCAGAGACAATGAGACACAGGGGTGTTTTTATCCATTCTTTCTCAGAGAAGGTAATGGACCAGTTTAAACCAATATTGTTCTACAGCCTATCCTATGCTGTGGGATTGTATACACACTCTAATTATTTTTTCTCACTTGTGTAGATTGCCTTTTTGTTAGAATAAATCCACCAGATCTTTACCACTGGTCTCTTGTAAGCTACAACATCTGTAAAAAATAAGAAGAAAAATAAAAGAAGAAAAATTACTTTCTTGAAAAAAATGTAAGCAATTATATCAGTAAATAACAGATATTCCAGCACCAAAGGAGTATTGGTGTTACATTGGAAGGAATGTAACAAAAAAAAGCAACAAAATGGTATTAAAGATATATTCGTGTTAACTCCCAAGATTAAATGTAATTAATAATTAAACTCCCAAATCATAAATTAAAGCCACATTAGATAAAATGAAGATATAATCACAGAGATCTCTAAATCCTCAAAACCCTCAGAAAATCCTTTAAGTCTAAGGGCTTAAGTCAATAACTCACATAGTTAATGTTTCTATTTGCTATTTTTACCTTTGGATTTTTCATGCCATAGAAATCTAGTAGTGACTTTGCTGCATTTTCCATTTTATTATCTGTGATTAGCCACTGCCAGGGATCGGACATTTTTCTAAATGGAACCTTAGCACTAATATTCTTGAGACAAAAAGTGATGAAATGTATTCAGGGAGCAATTAATTAGGAATGTGATTGTGCATGTACCAGATAGGCCGAGGGTATACATAGCTACTAAGAACTGTGATTGTTTATTCCTTCAGTTTTTAAGTGTATAAATTGCATTTAAATTTCTCTTTTAATAAGTTATGAAACCATGTGCAAACTTTTCCTGATTTTGAAGGTGGTTTTGTTTTTGGTTGGGTTTATCTTTGGTTTTGTTTTTGGTTGGGTTTTTCTTTGGTTTTGTTTTTGCAAAACAACTGCAATTGAGAAACTGCCAATTCAACAGAATGAAGGTACTGTCTATAAAATGTCTCTGCATCTCATTTAAGTATGGACAAAATATAGGGTTTTTTTTAAAACATTGCAATACTTCCCCTTTCAAATATATGGAAGCACATAACAATCAGTTATCTTTGTATTTAAGATACAAATATGAAATGAATCATTCTTGCTTTGTTTGAGATGAGGTAAAGAGGATGGTCTAAGAAACAGAGAGATGTTTATAGTTTACTCAATGGTTTTGAGACAGAGCATGTGACCTTGAATTATTTCATCCAGTGTATGCATTTCAATGCCTGATTGTGTCATAAGAGTAAATTATTACATATTACTTCCAGAAAGTTTGATTTGATTTAGAAACACTGTTTCTGGGAAAGTAGTACTATTTTTTTCCCTAAATACACAGAAAAAGGTGAATGCATCTGAACCAAGTACAGTGAGATAGCAGGTCTCTCAAAATTTATATCTTTATTCAAGATACCACCTGTTGACCATTTTAAAATACACTGACATTGTAAAGCAATCTCTGGTTTGGGTTTTTATTTTGTTTTGTTTTTTAATACATATAATTGGTCTCCATTACTCTTTCTTTTCTCTATATACTTTCTTTCCTCTATATACTTTCAAAACTCACATAAAAAGAAAAAAAGCCCTTGTACATTATACTCAGCAAGACCTGGCTACACACCACAGACAACAATCATAGCTATCCACAAAATTACTGCGCATTGTCAGAAAAGCAAAATAGAGAAATTCTGAAAATGTTATGGGTTGATTTCCCAAACTTCATAAAATAGACCCACTGTGCAACACAAGTATCACAGAAAAATAATTGGAAAAACAACATGGGGTGAAGTTATCACCACTGAGTATGAAAGCAATGCAGCAACGGCCTTCCTTGTGTCTAAACCAGACATCTACATTCATAGCTGAAATCCACACAGATCATACAGACTTAGACAGCTACACAGAGTTCAGAAGTAACCGGAGACAGTTTCAGATAAGGCAGATTTACCTATTTTGACTGCCATTTTTTCAGTTCTCAAGAATTAACAACTAACTAGAAAGGGATTAAAATTATCATACTCAGTATTTATAGTATGAAACCTAGATATTCCAGTCAGTTTCTGGCACTTTTCCTTGCTATACAATAACCAAGGTTTTGCTTTAACTTTTTACCCAATGGTGACCTCAAACATTGCTGGTTTGAAATACTTGTGGTAATAATAAGTAATAGATGCCACAGAGGAGAAATATTAAGTTGATTTAACAGACTAGAAACAACTTTATTTTCAACTATCCATCTCTTTCAAAGATGAAGCTTTTGGTAAGGGTACATCTCTACCTCTGGGCAACCAAAATGCCAGTCTTTGTTTTAGAGGCATAAAACTGCACTGTGGGATCCAGCCTTTGGTGAAAGTGAAATCCAGAAGAAAGCACAGACCCAAATGCCCATCAAAAGGTATGGATAAAAGGTACTGCTGCACCCCATTCAGACTGCAGCAAATTTATCTGCATGTGTATTCAGAACAGTGGGACCAACAAGAGCACAGTGCTCACTAGTCATTCATCTTAGCTCCACTGACTTGCCTAACAACAGTAGGGGATGAAAACGGTCCAGAAGTTTATCTTAAACATTGTCTAGTTTTTTCACAGTGGGACTGCTTCTAAATGCTGTCAGATTATTTCTCTCCTGCCCATAATAAACACCTTTCCTTTCGGAATCCGTAGATTCTGCTGTTGTGATCTTGCCAAGAGCACAAGTGAATTTCATGTCCCTAGTTCACTGGGATCCCACACATTTGGTGCGTGTTCTACAACAATCTTATTATACCATAAAAGATGGATTATAAATACTATGTACATGTAAACTGTGGTGCAGAAGCACTCTACAGAGCACTAAGCAACCCTGGTACCTGCATTACATCTTTTAGCTCCTTCCCTGCTTTTTGCATAGAAGTCTTCAAAGGGAATCATAACACATGAGAAAACACAGCACATATCTGGAACTTGTCCCAACACACAGCTAGGTAATGACACACAGGGGGGTATCTCAATGTATGAGAGATGGGTACCACTCCTAGGTTTAGCAATTTAGACATGGGAACAATGAAATCCTGGTGGGTTTATGTGTAAGTCTAAGTTTACTAGTAATTTTCTAGGACAGTATCTTTTTGGACTAGGAGGCATAGCAAAAGTAACCTGCCAACTGCTTCTCCTCTAGCCTGAAGGACTAGGAACTATTCGTATGCTCTACTTTAATGTCTGATCCTTTCCAAGAACTAAGGTACTGTTCAGCATATTAGTGTTTGGGGAATTTTCAATTATATTAAGGTGACATAAGATCTGTTTTGGTTTGTTGTTCTTTTTTTTTTTTTCTTCCCATATAGTAATGTGTCCTGATGGCAGGCTGACTTATTTAAACAAACAAAAAAGCATTTTGAATACGGAATATAATTAATGATTGAACATTCTTCTATATTATGATAGATTCAGGGGTAGCCCTGAAAATGCTACCAACATTTTTCTTACTCATATGAAAAGAGAAGAGGAAAATACTGCTGAATTATCTCACTGTAAAGATGTGTGTTTCTGGAAGCCAAGCTTTGCAAAGTTCCCAGCACTGAAGAAGGAACACAGGCCTTCCATTCCAGAAAGGCTGGACCTAAATACATCATAATGCAGATGTATCCCAGTTTTGTTTTTTTTTTTCCCCTATGATTTTAAACAAAGAAAACCAACTAATTAAGAAGCCAAGAACTCTCTAGATATTGTGGAAGAGGGGCAAAAAAAAGAGCTAGTGTGTTATTTTTATAGGGGTTTTCACTTAGAACACAGTACTACACTAATGTAAAGAAGACTGAAAAATTGGAACTCTGACTGTTCATTTATTATTTCAGTTCTTCTCTTCTGTTGATTTCCCTGCTTGTAAACAGAGATTGTTTTTATTTTGTGTTTAACCAAGAGATGTTCATCTACTATCTGTCATGTCCCATGAACAATGAATATTACACAGACCAAAGACAGTGTTTGACAGACAAAGTGTTGGGCTTTTTCTTAAATTACCTGCAAATAATAAATGGGCAGTGGAGCTGACAAAGACATTGAGAGCATTTCAAGCAAAAAATGAGACAGCAGCATACAGAGACATTGATTTCTATAAGATAGAAGCCACCACAATTACTTTTATTAGCAGCTTGCTAATAAAAATATTTTTTGTCTGTTTTATTGTATTTCTTTCTCTCTGACAAGTAACTTATTCCTAAAGACTATGAGCTGGAAGCACCTTCATCCACATCGTATTAGGCAAACTTGTTTGTAAATACTGCCTTCTGTCCTGGTCAAAAGACATTGCACTTAGTTTCTCTGAAGGAGCATGAATTCACGTTATCAAGAACTCCAAGGACAGAGTTCTCCAAGAACATCAGAAAGGACTAGACTTCCAATGCACTGTCCTTCAAGGTTGCTCAGGCAGTATCTGTATGATGAACAGGTTCTGGTGATGTGGGGCAATGCTTGTTTGAATTACATAATTGCTGGTTTAATAAAACACCATGACTATCACACAGTTTTAAGAACAAACAGATCACTATCCTCTGTAGGAATGATCTGCTAACACAGGTTTCATGACATGCTGAGAAAACCTCCTCCTAACAAAATTCCTTTAAAAGCATTGAAAAAAACCACAATAATTTACACATCAACTGAGAGGGGATGATGGAGGGGCAGGCACTGTGTCCAAAACACAAAGACACAACACAAGAGAAGTAATATTGCATTGTAAGTTAATTCTCCTTTCCCCCATTCTATCCTACTTGATTCCCCAGCTTTACTTCAGTGTTTAGTAGTCCACAATTTCAATATGTTCCATTGGCATTACTTTGGTGACCCCAGCTCAAGAGCAACAATAACAAAACAGGGGTCACCAAATGTTCTCCACAAAAGTGGAAGGTCTCCAAGATGAGTAAAGCATTGAAGAACATGACATAATAAACATGGTTAAAGTATTTTGGCTTACTCAGCCTACAGAAGAGACGGCTTCTAATACTTAAAAGGCAGTTGATAGTGCAGATGGACGTACACTATATATAAGAATCAACAACGACACAACCAGAGGCAACAGGCAGAAACAAAAACAGTGGAAATACCAACCTCATATAATAGTAATAAAAAAAAAACCTCATATTGGGAGGATCTCTGTTTTATGTAAACCCTCCTGTCCAGCCATCCAGAAGACACTCTGGCAGTCACACTCAGATCACCTGAGCTGGGATCAAAGCCCCTTCACACTGGGCAGCTCCAGTGACCTGATGGGTGCCCTGCTTGGCTCCCTACATCTCAGGGTCTGCAGTGTCAGGATGACCCCAAGATTGTAAAAGTCCCTGTTTCCCAGCCCATGGAGCCAAAGGAGTCGGAATGCATAGGATGAGCTTCTCAAGGTTGTTTATTTTTCCTTATCTATAACATTCTTTCTCTGACCTGCCGAGCTCTGTCTAGCAAGGAGGCCATGGCATTCTGCATGTTGCCTTGGGCAGTGTTTACATTTTATGCTAGAAATTACATGTACTATATTTACAATATTGTGCCAATACCTATCATCTATGTTAGACAGTGTGTCTCTATCTTAATCCAATACAAAAGTGCCACCATCACACCAAGACATGGAGGACAAGAAGAAGGAGAAGGCCAGGACACACGCAAATCCCTCCATCTTGTACCCCTGAATCACATCCTAAAAACTCCAAAATTCTACTTTTTCACCCTGTATCAATTCAGCTACTACACTACTTGAACCTTTGTGACTTGTAATTCTTCATATAAAGTTGGCAACTTTTCCCATGGGCTAAAATCAAAGCCACAGGTGGTTTTGACTTCATGCCAAAGTCTCCGAGCCCCGTGCCAGGGTCTCAAGACAGCCAGGGCAGCCAGAGGGATGTCCTGGACTCCGACACCTACACACCCACACTCAAGCATTCAGACAAGGCTTTCTATAGCAGAGTTTCAGTTGTCTGGGTGCTTAAAATACTTTAATCATGGTGCAATATCAAAATAACAGCTCAAGCCGGGTGCCTCTGAGCAGAGACTCTCAACAAAGGAAACCCCAGGCTTTTATAATCTCACAGTATCAGCTCATCAAAGTCTGGAGCCATCAGCTCCTGCCGTGTTCCGTGAGTACCCAAACCCCTGGCTGGGCCACAGGTCCCTGTGTCTTTTGTTCTGCAAAGGATTGGCACTTCAGGGCCTCTCACCTGGGGCTCTCAACACCCAGAGCTCAACCTGCAGCTGCAACCGCAGCTGCTCACAGAGACACTGGCAGAGAATGTATTCCTCAACAACTGAACATTGGAAACAGGCTGCCAGACAAGTGGTGCAATCTGCCTCACTGGAAACATTCAAGACTCAGCTTCATAAGGCTGTTGATAGACTAATCTTAAGCCCTTGCTTTCAACAGAAAGTTGGACCATATGATCTTCAGAGCTGTCTACCCACCTAGGCTTTTTTCATTATTCCATACAGCCAAAATGCTGAATTTTATGATGCTCCAAGAAAGGTGTCATACTCCTTAGCCCTTTTAATTCTATCTACATTCCACAAAAGTCTGTTTTCCACTCCTTTGAACAGTTAGAAGCCAAAAAATCAATTAGACTATATGAAATAGTAATGCATGTAGGGTAAACACATATATACTTATAGAAACTCTAAATTTGGCACTGAAGTAAAAAACACATTTTCTCTAAGGGACTTCCCACTGTGTCCAAGTTTCCTGAACAACTCATCAGGCCTCCCTAACTTGGCACCAGCATGTTTCACCACATTGCTTTCATCAGTTGTGGCAGCTGTCCCCTGCATGCTCTGTTTCATTTGTGCTGGGGACAAGGAGAAGCCCTACCAAGCACAGGACCAGCAATGGAAGTTTCAGTATCTCCTCTCAGACCTTGAACAGTGAATAGCTTCCAGTATGCACAAGAGGAGAGTGAAGGATCAGAAACACAGAAGAAAACAAGGGGGAGATATAGCCTAAGGGATATGATGGAGTACAGAGCCAGCCATTCCCATCTGTCAGTGCTCATCAAGGACAATATGAGGACTCCAGGCAAAGTTGAGGAACCACAACTAGATCCTCATCCAGCTCCTGCCCTGATATTTTACAGACAGACATCACAGAATCTGAAATCATTCACAGCATAACAGCCATTAAATAGCATCTCAGCTGTACTACCTAGAATGGGCACTTTGTATTAAACCTTTCAACACTGGGATCCAGAGTAAAAGTTACTCAAAAAAGTAAAATTTGCCCACTTCGAAATAGGCAAGAAAGAAGCAGAACAAAGCCATTATTCTCAGAAATATCCTATGATATTACAAAGTAGCCACAAAAATAACCTTTTATGAGGCACTAACCAATTTAAAACTCATGCATAATCATCGCTGTACAAACTATTTTTTAAAAGTGCAAATATAGTGACATAGTTCTGTAATTCTAAATAAAAATGTCATTAGCTAAATTAAAAAAAAGAGATGTTTAAACACCAAACAACTATTTTAAGAACGACACTTGATTATGGAAGCTGAACTATGTGGCTTTAATGTTTTGCAACTGTACCTCAAGCCTATGGCACTGATAACCTTCATAAACACAATACTGGATCTGACAAAGCAATGACTTGCTGCAATCTGCCAATTTCAGAAAAAAAAATCCCAAACCAATATTTATTGCTAGATACAGAATCATGCATGACTTTGTAAGAGTGCAAAGGGAAAAGCAAGCCCTTTTTTCCCACACATACACAAAAGACATAAACCACAAATTTTCAGCTGCAAACAGTATTTCAGTTATAACAACCCAAAATACAAAGTTCTCAACATAGTTCAGTACAGCTTGGTAAATATATTTACAGAAACTGAATATGTTTGCAAAGTAATTGAGAAGGCTTTTCTATGCAGTTTACACTTGCAACTCAGAGTATTTTTTAAATGCAGGTATTAGTGAGATGTGCAAGGCAGACCTGGTTGAAAACAAATCATGAGAGAAATTCACAGCTGAGCAAATGAATTTACTGTTAATTATCACAAGGAAAAATACACAGGAAAATCAAAACTATTTTAAAAGATCAAACAGAATTTAATATAAAGTCTGCCACACAGAAATGTAATTACCATTTTAAAAGAGAAATTTATTAAATATTATCAAACCATGCTAGGAGAAACTATAAGCCTTTCCAAAATGTACAAGTGTATGTCATGTAGCCTCTCAAACTTGGATGAGTATTGTGTTGAATGCATGTCTTAAAAGTGATTTTTATTTGATTGCAAATGATCAGTTAAACTGACAGACAGGAAAAACTACACATTTTTAGTAAATATTGCTGCAATACCTTGATAGATGTATAGTAAGTATTTTTATATATTTGTATCCTGAATGCAAATTCAGGATACACTTCAACACTTCAACACTTCAAATAGATTTGGTTTTTGGGTTTTTTAAGAAAATATCTCAGTAATGGATAAAAAACAACAAATCTCCATCAATTCTTCACTTTGTTTCCTGCTCAAGAGCTCTTTTAAATTATTCCTTGATATATTCTAGTATACTTCCATTAAATCTTTTTCCTATTACGTGTCAATGAAACTCATCACACAGTAAAAGAAATCACAGCACAGTACAGACGATACTTGCCTATCTGAAGGAAGAGGTGTTTGCATAAGTTACTGAAAAGTGTGATTGTCCTACTTTTTTCATCTCCCATGACAGAATCAACACTTAGCTCTGAAAAACTCAGCAACAATTAGAATCATAGAATTGTTAAGGTTGGGAAAGACCTTGAATATCATGGAGTCCTACTATAAACCTAACAGCATTGTGTTCATCATTAAACGAGATGTCCAAGTTCCATATCCACATGCCTTCTGAATACATCCATGGATGGTGATTCCACTTCCCTGGGCAGCCTGTTCCAATGTTTCACAAACCTTTCAGTGTAGAAAGTTTTCCTAATATATAAATCCGTAGTGCAACTTTAGGCCATTTCATCTCGTCCTATCACTTATTACTCAGAAAACCAACCCTCACCTGCTACAACCTCCTTTCATGCAGTTGTAGAGAAAGGTAAGGTCACTCCTGAACCTCCTTTTCTCCAGGCTAAACAACCCCAGCTCCCCCAGCTGCTGTTCCTCAGATTTGTGCTCCAGACCTTCCGCCAGCTCCACTGCCCCTTTTTGGACACGGTCCAGCACCTCAATGTCCTTCTTGTAGAGAGATGCCCAGAACTGAACACAGGATTAAAAGGTGTGACCACACCACTGCCAAGTACAGTGGGACAATCACTTCCCTGGTCCAGCTGGCCAAACTGTTGCTGATACAGGCTAGGATGCCATTGGCCTTCATGGCCATCTGGGCACACACTGGCTCATGTTCAGCTGCTGCTGACCAGCATCCCCAGGTCCTTTTCTGCTGGGCAGCTTTCCAGCCACTCTGCCCTAATCCTATTTTTGGCCACAAAAATCCCCTACAACGTTACAAACTGGGGACAGTGTGGCTGGACAGTGTTCAGGAGGAAAGGGACCTGGGGGTGCTGGTTGACAGCCGGTTGAATATGAGCCAGCAATGTGCCTTGGTTATCAAGAAGGCCAATGGCATCCTGGCCTGCATTAGGAATTGTGTGACCAGCAGGAGCAGGGAGGTCATTCTTCCCCTGTACTCGGCACTGGTGAGGCCACATCTTGAGTACTGTGTCCAGTTCTGGGCCCCTCGGTTTAGGAAGGATGTTGAGATGCTTGAGCGCGTCCAGAGGAGGGCAACGAGGCTGGTGAGGGGCTTGGAACAAAAGCCCTATGAGGAACATTTGAAGGAGCTGGGGTTGTTTAGCCTGGAGAAGAGGAGGCTTAGAGGTGACCTTATTGCTCTTTACAACTTCCTGAAGGGAGGTTGTAGACAGGTGGGGGTCGGTCTCTTCCACTGGGCAGCAGTGGACAGAACAAGAGGACACAGTCTCAAGCTATGTCAGGGGAGGTACAGGTTGGATATTAGGAAAAAAAATTTTCACCGAAAGAATAATAAAGTACTGGAATTGTTTTCCCAGAGAGGTGGTAGAATCACCATCTCTGGATGTGTTTAAAAAAAGACTGGAAATGGCACTTGGTGCTATAGTCTAGTTGAGGTGTTAGGGCATAGGTTGGACTTGATGATCTTGGTGGTCTCTTCCAACCTCATGATTCTGTGATTTTGTGATTCTATAGTGCTGGACAGGCTTATTGTGAGCCAAGTGCAGGACCCAACACCACACAGTTGACAGACAAATTCTGATTGTGAAGTCCCCCTTCCAAATTTTCTAATCATCACTTACCAACATTAAGCGATTAATACATCCACATATGTCTACCATGATGGTTTTCTGCAAGGTACATCTGCATTGGCTGTACACACTTTACTAATTAATCACTTGTTAGCAATTATGTTTGAATAATCCCTTCTGTATTTATCAAATAATCTCTCAAAGTTCTTATTGTGGTTTTCAAGATGTGTGCTTTTGTTCTTTAATATTATTTCTCTCTGAAAAGTGTGCATCAATATTTGGTTTTACTCAGTTCCAGAACCTAACCATCTTGAACTTTTTTTTCTCCATAATAAAGACACACCATTTTTGGGTTTTTTTCCCCCTCAAACAAACTGACTGTACTAAAAGGCTATATGTAAAGACTTCCTGATCAATGAGAAAATGAGAATGATCAATGAGAAAACCTGAGAGTTGGTTAAAAGCTAGCTTCAGGCAAGTAACTTTGGATGATGTTTTTTTTTCACCACAGACCCCTCCCTACCCTGTTATGTTGCGCTTAAAGCTCTTTGACCAGATCCTCCACTAACACTTAATGAAAGCAATTTACACAGCAAATCTAATTAATGCAATATTGGCAGTGTATTTCCATACAGAACCTCTTGTTACCAGTTTATAAAATGAAGTGCTATGTACACTCCTAACTCATTCATTTGCAAATTACATAGGGTGTTTATGTCTGGAAAGAGCTATTGCCTGCTGTAAGTTTAATTCACTGAATCTTCACCAATCTTTGGAGTTATTTCTTAATATAAATTTGATAATACAGTAATTATATAACATGGGTTTTCTTCAGTATTCTTTTTAATTGTGGTTGTTTTCAACACTTTCCACAGTTGTTTTTTTTCTTTTTTAGCTTTGTATCTTCTATTCAGATCAATTAATCTGCATCAGAAATAATATCTCTCTTGCTTACTGTAAACTAAATAGCCTTTATAGTTACATATGACTTTGTACTCTTGAAATCTACTATTGAAAAGACTACTATCCAGTTGACTACTGTGTTGGAAGGAGAACTGATTCCCTCTAAAATGTTGCAGAACATAATAAGATTTAAACCTGCTCAAAGTGAGACCTTTTTTATGTGTTTTGCACAAAAAAACTCAGTTATTCCTGAGGTTAAAAACAGGTGTTTAAACATTCAGTTCAACCAAAAGAATATGGTAACATTTCAATCCAGTGCGTCATCACAAATGAAGACTGTTTTTACTACAGAGTATTGTAGCACAATATGTGTAAGAGGCCAATGATTAATACCTTAAAGTATTCTTTCTGAGATAATGCTATTCCATCCCATCAGCAGAATCATTACTCATGAAACCAACTCATCCTCAGGAAACATGCTATTTCAAACTACAAAGTACTCATGTGCTTTTGACCTCAATGGATGATTGTAATTGATTGCTGATGTGCTGATAATACCTAGGCAGCAACGTGCTTATTGTATGATTGCTTTTCTGTTGCTCTTTCACGAAGCTTCAACAGCAACTCAAATTTTGGTATTAGAGGTCTGTTACATTAGTTAGATCATTTCTTCCATGACAGTTTAAAACTCTTGCAACTTCTGAAATCCTGAGGTACCCTACAAAACTGGGAGTCTGAGGCCCCTTTTTTCTTTTTAGACCCTAACCCATGATGTGCTTCATTTATCTCCGGACTTTCAAAGACCTGATTATCGGGGATTTATTAATTTGGCTAATAATTAAGAAAAAAAAAATCAGAACAAAAACAAACACATAATTCTTATCCATTTTTATTTATTGACATTGCAGTAGCACATATGAGTACATGCCATGCACTACAACCATGTTACTGGTACTTTACAAAACACATACAAGATACATAAAACTTGTCTCCAAACAATTTAACAACGTATGTGTGTCAGGCCTGTTGATACCACCGAATTCTGAAACCCTTGCAAATACATCCAGTAGAGTGGTTAGAGCAAGGGCTAAAATACTTGATAAATAGCTGGCATTAAAAAACAAACAAAATATTTCAAAGATAAAGCAGCAGAAAATGAAAACCCAGAAAAATAATTTTGAAATGGTTTCCATTGTAATTTCTATTTTAAAAAAATCTACAGATTTATGGACTATATATCTTATATTCATTATCATACTCATACTTAAAACCTTGACAGTTTTTTTTTTTTCCTCTTACAGAATATAATGTTCTCAAAGATTCTGGGGATTGAAAAACCAGTTTTGCTGAAATTTTCAAATAAAATTTCAATTTTCAAACTATTGAAAATTACATTTTCAGTGAAAGCATTTCTACATGAAAATATTTAACTAAATTTGATCATCAGAACATAGCTGGCTGTGATATAAAGTCAGTCTAGACACCATATACACCACAAGAACTGAAGCTACTAAATCAATAAAAATAATAATATACTTAAATAGAGGCATTATTTAATACAAATATTTAAATTATTAAAGGATTATAAATACCACCTACAAAAAGTAATTTATGAATGCATAGTTTGGTAGCAATAAATCAAATACTTAAATTATTAAATTATGCAAATTTAATGGCTAACTCTATAAATTAAATGTTCACCCTGACTACTTTCTAGGCAATCATTGTACACGATGCAGTGTTTCTACAACTCCAGATATCGCAAAGAAAACAGGAACATACAAATTTAGAGACACTGTCAACACCTAAAATCATAACACAATGTTAATACGTGTCAGTAGATTAAAAATGGAAATCCTAAACAGGGTGATGAATAGCTGCTGTAACACTGCCAAAATACCAGAAGGGAGCTCATACAAGAAGTTTACCAATGTAGGAGTGACTTTGCAAATATTTATTTAATATTAGTATAGGAGAGAACATATACTGATGTCTCTGTTACAGCTCTGAGCATGCCTTGTGAATACCAACTGAGCAGATCTAAATCTGAAACAGAAGGTTAAAAAAAAGTGTAGATCTATCATTTTAACTTGAAAAACTTCATCATGGTCTCATGATATCTACATGGCTATGACTGAGAGCCTTGCAAGTATTGTAAATAGGTCATGATAATGATTCACCAAATGATTGCAAATAGCTACTCGGAGTGATTCTAAAGAATGCAACAGGCATGTGAAAAACTTTAATACCACCCTGTGCTTCATCTGTCAGGAACAGTATTATTTTTAATTGGGCTTTAGTACTTGTGCTTCCAGATTAAATCAGTGTTCAAAAAGCACTTTCTCTATCAACAAGTACCTTTATTCTACCATCCATTTCCTCTAAGGACTCTACAATTTGCAAGATGAATGAGACCAGGTGGAAGCCACAAAAGTGCCAACAAGACAGACCTAGTAAGAGTAAGCAAGACCTTCTGATCTACCATTTTCATTTGAGTTACAATCACCAACCAGTGTTTCACTAGAGGTTTCCTCTACAATTAACAACAAACATGGAATAAACTACTGTACTTGAAAGGGTCACTTGAGATTAGTCCAAAGACTGACCCCTTAACATGGGTTTCTGTTAAAAATGTAGGATTGAATTCCAGGGAATAAAAACAGTTTTCTCCAGCAGATATCAAACTAAAGAAATTCTCTCAGGCTTCAGTCACCCTCCAGAGGCAGGCAACTTCAAGTTATGAGGCTACCACAAGTAAGCTCTGAAGGACTTCAGTGAAAAGCCTCCAAACCCACAAGCTATGAACTTCAGCTGTGTGCCAAAGACCTAGAATATGCGAGAAGAAAAAAAAAAAAAAAAAAAAAAAACCAAAAAACCAAAAAGTAAAATTTGTTTAGAGAACAAAACAATACACTGTTCACCTAAAGTATCTTCTCTTTTGGAGAGTTAAATGCAGCCCACAACAGAAGCAGGAAAGTTGGAAATGATATTTCAAACATCAGTGGGAAAGATATTTCTCAGTAACGACATATTTAATAAATACTAAGGTTCAGTGAACCTAAACTGACACAGTTGCTTTCTTACATAAAAGTGAGACCCAAGAACAAGGAAAGCTAAAACAAAGATCTAAGAACTGAACTACAATTCTAAACCATGAAAGAATCTGAAAAGGAACTTGAAAAATGTATCTTAAAATGCAAAGAGCATAGAAATTTGAAAATTGTTACTACTTGGTACTTGCTGTACAATTTATTGTATTTTGATTGACAGGAATAATAACAGGTTAATAACATTTGAATACTTTTATTGTTACAACATTTTATTTGTAAATACATCTTTTGATACATATTTAAATTGTATTTATAGATGCATCTATACAGACAGAAGTGCATGCACAAACATCTTTATTAAGCAAACACAGGGTTGAACAAAAATTCTGGACCTACTGTCAACACTAAAGAAATTTCTCTATGGCTTCTGCTGCAAATTCTGCTTTTCTGTGACAGTCAAGCAAAGACATTAAGTACAGATGCCTTACATATAAAACTAAGTATTATGTCAATTTCCATTACTCTGATAATGCAGCAACTGTATTGTTTTCCAATTCAGAAATAGAGGAAATGTCAAAATATTCTCATCTTTTCCTGTGGAGCACAGCTATAACAAGGTATATGTATGATCACTACAGCTGTAAGATTTTAATCTGTCACATTCCTTATTTAGTCCTGAATGACTTGTAAAACAGGGAAATTATATTTTTCTAACTTAAAATCAGTCAAGAAAGTGAGAAACATGGATATGAAATCACTTGTACAAAATTCTATACTTCAAGCAGAAGCCCTTGCTGTGTGCGTGTTCATGTTGAGTGCTGGAAGGATCCTGTCATAAACACAGTGCTGAAGGACTTCCCATGCTTCCTCTTCAGTGTTCCACCTATAGTGGGCATGCTAAGGCATATGACAATTTAAAATCAAATATGGATTGCTTACTATTAATGCATAACAGAACACTGTTCACACCGATGTTTTTTAACTCTTTGTGCACGTGATTGGCTCAGCAGAATCAGACTAGGCTATCTAAGCAAATCCAGTCTCCTTCCCCCGGACATTGTTACTCTGGCAAAGTCCATGTGGGCCACAGCCTTTCATGTATTTGCAATGGGTAGCTAAAAGATTTTACACGCTCCCAATCTTAGGGAATAAGATATGTAATGTACCCTCTCATACCTGCCAACTCCCATTCAGTTTTGAGGGCACAAGGGTTCCCAAATGTCTGTATGGTTGATCACATTTCCATCCAGACTGCTGTTTGGGCCACCTGCCCTTTCTTGGCAAATACAGTGCAGGGCAATTGGAGCCACTGGAATGTCTTTAGTTTATGGAGTTTTCTAGTAAATGTTAGCAGCTGGAAATAAGGAAGAAAAAAAACAGAGCAGAATAATTTTACTTACTGGTGAAGTATGAAGAAATTTATAGAGCACATGGTCTTGGCTCACCATGCAAGAAAACCTCTGACCATGTCCCAGCAGTGTAATTTCTTTTAATGTTCTGTTCTACATACACGGGTGAAAAACAGGGAAGCAGAGATCCTGTGCTCATGCCGATCCAGAGATTTTGTGATGAGTAGAAATAGTTCTTGCCTTTAGAGAAATTCAGGGCCAAGACTGGAGTACTAAAGTTGAAGTACTGCCATCTGGCAAGACTGAGATGTACCCAGAGTCACTCAGCCTGCTTCCACCACCACATGTGCTAGCAGCTGTAGCCTCTATTGGATTGAGGTGCCAGCTGACCAGAGTTTTGTTACCTAGTTGAAACTGCTATTGGAGCCAGACCTGTTTCTGGGCTGGGAACCTGACTTGGAAGATGGACTATTTTTAACAGGAATCTTTGTTAAATGTTTAAAATGAAGATATTTCCTACCAAGTGGGCCTACAGGACTTTCCTTTTAATAAATTTTTCTGGTTAATTAATTATTTGGTTTTCAGTGAGGATTTCCAAAGAAAGTACTTTCAGGCTCAGTTAGAGATTGAGCTATATACTTAGCCTTAAATGTGAAAAAACTTCTACTGAATTGATAACTGCTACTGAGATCTTAACCTAAGATAGGTTCATGAAAAGGCTTTGTTCAGACTCCAAAGAAGACTGTATTTGTAAAATATTTTAATACTAAATATTAATAAAACTAATAAAAGTAATAATTAAGTTTTAATATCAATCCATATTAAATAAAAGGTATATTAATAATGTATCTTCTGTAGTTACCTTTTATTTCATTTAATATATGAGGATTGTATGTAGCTTAAGTGTGTTTGCAGTGACCTGAAATGGATCTGCTAAGGATGCTCACTTGAGTTTGTGGGTTCCTGTGGTGGTGGTTTAAGTTAGACTGTTACGTTCATCAGTGTGGTAGGAGGACATGGAGGAAAAAAAGATTGTTTTGTAAAGACTTGTAAAATCAGTTGTGAGTGACAAAACTGATTTGGAGTGGAAGGACTCAAGGAAAAGAGACTGGAGGAGAGGAGCATTTCTTCCTTTCAATTAAGGCACCAGGAACAATTTTCTGAAAACCCAGCCAACCAAGAAACAAAAAATGTCATACTAACTCCCACATTTCCATAGGGGAAGGTATGCCTTACAAGCCCATGTAAATTTACTTATATTTGTATACTGATTTTCTGGAGACTGTGAGTAAACAGAAATATACTCTAGAGATTCTGATCAGTCAGTTCTGATATAGGGATTACTGCATTTTTAATTTATTTTCCCTTTATTTATCTAGATTTATATTTTTATTGTGTTGACTAGTTGTCAGTGTAATTTTGTACAAGTGATTTGATATCCATGTTTCTCACTTTCTTGACTGATTTTAAGTTAGAAAAATATTATTTCCCTTTTTACAAGCCATTCAGTGCAAAACACAGGCAACAAATTTTCAGAAGTTCAGAAGTTCAGTAATGAAGTTCAGAGAAGATAAGGCTTCTGTCATCAAAATATTTCAGGAAATTTAATTTCTTCCTATAGCAGCACCAGAAATGTCACTGGCATTACTAGGGAGTGAGCAATTTACAAGTCAGGTAGACAGAAGAGAGTTCTACTTTTCCCCAGTACTTGTAGCAATGCTATCATCATTTGGCACCATCAACTTGAACCTGCCATCCATATATATACATGTTCATGCAAAATTTTTAAAAAGTATTGTTTGGGATTTGGTTTTTTTTTTAGTTTTAATGTTTTGGGTTTTAATTGGACTTACTGTTTCATTGAAAAGATGCAAGCATTCAAATTTGAGGGTTAAGCACCTTCCAAAATTAGAATTATCACTATTTAAGGAGAAATGGATTGAAACATCTTTCCTAAACTTTAATTATACTGTGTGATGCCTGCAAAGAACCTATTCATAGGCTGACAGATTAGATTGGAACACTGCCTGATGGGTTTTGCTTGACATGATGATACCCAGCAATTGGTTACTTAACCAACCCCATCAGTGCGTCCTCCACACTTGCAGGTTTCCATTCTGTGTTTTATTCTGACTCAAATGTCCAATTGTTCCTCATGTCATTTTTCTTCAGTTGTATTAAAACCTGACTTGTTTTTCATTTTAAGCTTGCTGTAAGTATGAATACTTTGCTTTTCAAACAGTGAAAAAAATATGGTTTTCTCCCTTTTTGTTCTGTGTTTTCACCATTTTTTTATTATTGAACCCTTTCCAATACAGCATTTATCAATTCATTTTAAAGAAAATTTGTCAAATCACAGTTGTAATGACATTAACTTTATTGTCATATAAAATCCCCAAACAGTTGTGACACATGAAATAGCAATGTGCTTTAAAGAAGGGCTTATTATGGGACAACCTTTACAAATGAGGTGAAGAGATACCTTTCTAGCCTACTCACACTCCAAATTTATCTACAGGTATCAAACCCTATCAAACCTGGTATGTTGGGTCAGTTAAGCAGCACACTTTCAAGAAAACATACAAGAGTATTCTCATCACCAAACATTAAGCATACTTAATGCTTAAGCAAGATTATTACAGACTGTAAGCTTCTTTACAAAAGCAACAGATACAGAGAGATTTCTTCTGAACTTATTAAGGATGAGTCCAATTTAGATGCTCCAAACTGCTGCAGAAATCTACACTTGCCACACACTGAATCTGAGAAGAGGTCTTGATCTAGACATCTAAATACCCCCTGAAGTCACAATAAATAATGGTGTAAGAAACAGGTTATCAAGTTTATGCATTTTATACTATATACAAAAGTGGTATATATATACTATATACTTGTATATATAGTATATGATTGCGATAGGAACTGTACTATTTCTCAAAATAACAACAAATTTAGCTAAGGGATAACCAACCCCAATAAATTATGTTGCTTCTTAAACAGTAAAGCTCTCTCACCTGCCTTACCTTAAACTGTGGATTAGATTTCTATCAATCTGAAGTTGTAAAACTCCAAGCATTGTATTAATGCAATCCTAAAATCACATATAGTCCAGATGGTGTCTAACACAAAATGCCTAAAAATACATTTTGGGTTTTGTATTTGACAGAGTAACTACTTGTATTGTGCATTTTTCTTGATAAGACAACGAAAAGGGCACTGGTAATACTGTTCATTAATTTAACCTTTCAGCCAAGTGACTGGTGCTTGCAACTGTATCCCTGGTCTCTGGTAATATTTATGGGATGCAGAGCTTATCAGTTATTTGCAACACCTGCAAATTTTCAAGTTCCTATTACACTGAAAAAAGGTACTGACTCTCACTGACTTTTTATTCATTTCTGCTTAACTTCATTCTAGCAGTAACACTGTCATTCTCAAAATTGCACTCCTTTGTTTCCAAATGGAAAAAGAATGAAGAAGGACTCTGAGAAACTGGAAGCCAAAGTCTTCCCCGTTCTGTTTGGAGCAGAACTGAACACTTTCTTTTAAAAACCATCATGAGATAAAGTATTCACCATGCTCCTCTTATGTAGAATAGGAAAATTAACTATAAAATCAGTGAGATCAGTTTTATTTAAAAAAAAAATTGCAGGCCTCTGAAGAAGTTGAAAGCAGCTGAAGTCAGCTGCAAGAATATTAGTCTTTATTGGGAAAAGCCAGGAAAAACTAGTTTTCATTTATTTTTTTTTTTTAATGAATGAAAAATAAAGAAGCAGTATCTTTACAGTAAACATCTATTTTTACAACACAAACTACACAAATGAGTATTATAGCATTTCTACTACATCGCTGATAGTTCAAGGGCATGGACAATCCCTTCCATTTTATGTATAATACAAAAATTCGTTTACATGGTTAAACTTTTTTTTAAATTTCTTTCAATAGATGAGTTGTGTTACTCAGCACTTAAGGTACCTGTTGCATCATTAAAATCAAAATCTAACACAGTGTAAGATTTTTCTTTGAGGAAGGGTAGGATCAGTAAGCATCTACCTCTTTATTGACTACTTCTTCCTCAGGGTTTTCTACATCATTAGGCTGTCAAAGCAGCAAATTTATATTCTCTACTGATTAAATTGTAGCTCCAGCCACTAAGCAAGATTCTTGCTCTCAACATAATAAAAATTTATCAAAGGAAATCACAGATTGATTGTTATTTCTCAGTCCTGTTGAATAATAAGTATCAGTTATCATCTTATTCTCAACAAACATGACAAGAAAAATACTATTCCACCAGGATAACTTCAAAATAAGCTTTAAGGCCTTTAAGACAATCTGTAAGGCAATTTTTAATGCATTATTTTTTTCAAAATACTTTTCTTTTCAGGAGAAAATATTTCTTTAAACATTTGAGGCATACAACAGATTTTCGTGTGGAGTGGATGAGTCAGCAAAAATTTCAGAAAGGTTTTCAGATCCAATCAAACCCCAAAATAGTCATTGATCTGCAGAAACAGAGAAATTTAAAACCTTACAGAAGCATAAACAAGAGTCGATAACCAATAATCGTACAACTCCACCCTATATTTATATTAATCTTATTAAATTCATTCACTATTCAGAGTACTGCCGTCAGAAACATGGAGCAAAGTGTCCTCACTTTGTGAGAGTTCACACTTCAAGTGTTCTCACAAAGTACTGCAGGTAAATCTTTCACAAGTGATTTAGAAATCTTGTTTATCTCTTTGTTGCATCATTGCATAGATGACAGTAAATAAAACAAAAAACACATTTACCTACTCTAATGGTAGTTTATCAAGATCATCTCATTCCTTTTGGAGAAGGTATCAATCAATGTTGCAGCTTTCCTAAAAGATTTTATTTATGTACTATTGAACTGTGCAACATAATCCAGTTATAAACTGAAACACTGCAAAAATCTCCTTTCAAAGAATAACCTTATCAATGGTCTCATGGTGTTTCCTCACCCTTGAATCGCTGTGTTTTTCCCAAGCAAAGTACACACTGATTAATGTAAGTGCTTCTCTGTAAACTTGTCCTCAATGGATACTCCTTCCATCCTGTAACAGCCAAAACATCTCCCCTGCATTACAATCCAGCCCTAACATTTTTTTTGGTAGTTAGAAGCACCATGTTCCTTAAATATGCAGAAAACATTAGGTTTTGCGCCATCTCTATTTCACAACACACATTTCAAATAATATTATGCTCCTTTGAAGTATAATGCACTTCTGAAACAGCTGTGTGCCAAACCAGTAAAGCTATGCTTAAACATAATGTTTCTCTTTCAGTAATTCTGCTGTTCTGGAGGGTAGAATGGGATAGGAAGCAGTTTCTGTGTACAAGATGCAGCCAGTTTCTACATTTTTAAAAACGTATTTGCAAACTCAAGAAGAAAAGGAAATGGTTGGAAGATGTAAGCCCTTCAAGTAAATATAGTGATGTACAGAACCACTGCAAGCACATAAAAAGAAATTAAAATAGCAAAAGAGTCAAATTGGGCTTGGCCTCGTCCTTGTTTCAGGGACTAAGCAAAGCAATATGGACACAGGCCAGTCTGTAAGGCAGCAAATTAGCACCTATTTTCATGCATCACAGGTCCCATTTTCTTTCCTAACCAGAGAAGCTTTGCAGAGTGAAGGTCATGGCTCCACCTTTCCTCTTTCCAACATCCTCATGAAATTAAAAAATGCAAGTGAAATGCCATTCAGTGGTGAAGCTAAAAGAGCACTTTCTTCTAACAGGGAAGATGACTTGCTCCACTATGCTGGAGCAGAACAACTGACATCTGGGAGGAGAGGCAGAAACAGCCTTTTGTATTATGGGAATGCTCAAAGCACTCTAAAGATGAGTAAAAATTTTCAGTCAGAAATAAGTTGCCTTTTTCCAGATAATTCCCAGACAGAGACCTTAAATATTCAATTTATTCTATTTATTGATGGGCATGAGCATGTTTGTGCATTCACACAATGCTGAAATCAAATGTTTGCTACTCCACTGGAAGCATATTCAGGATTCACTAAACGTGGGCAGCAGGCAACACAAAGTCATTCAGATGGGAACTGAGGTTGTTCTTTCTTCTCTCCTTCCTGAAATAAAGATTAAGTTTCTATTTCATCTCATGGAAGCAGAAGGCCAATTTATTGTATTGTCATTCTGTGGAATACCATTGCAATAAAGAAATCAATAGCTTAAAGAAAAAGTAGTGTTTTTAGCAACCATGGCTGACCAACAAAGCCTTAATGACAACATATGCCATCATAATTAAGCCCTTTTAGCAGCAATCAGAGCCATCCTTGACTGGGTTGGACTGATCAAATTATCTAATATAATAAATCAGTTTTATTACCCGAGATACAGCCATTGAATTGGTGTCAGACTTACGGAAAAAATATTTCAGACATAATTTCTGAGCATGTTTACTTGGTTCGTTGCTGTGGTTCATTATTTAATTATGAGAAACAAATTTCTTAATTGAATGACCATAAACTGACGGTTCCCAGCAATTATTTAAAAAAGGAGATGGAAGAAAATAATACCCTGATGCAAAAGCTAAGGGCTACATACTAAATTGCAAAGCAAAGATCTACATATTCAATTTTCAACATAGAAGGTGAAGCTATATTTTAAAAGTATCTATTAAATAAATAAGCTATGAAGGCATAGAAATGCAAGTATTCCTTATAGCTTCTGAACATTTAGTTAATCAAGTATTACAAATTACGTCAAGTACAATTATTTCTGGGCAGGTTAAGTCCTACTGAAAGCAAAAAGTACAAGTGTGACACAAGAAAGAAATTTCTGCAGACTAATTAGTAAAGTCAACTGTAAAACCTACATGTATACAAAAATATTTCATGCAGAGGAAGCTTCTGCTGGTCACTAAGACCCACATCAGACCTCTGTGCCAGAGGTTTGCAAGACTTCAGAAAGTCTATCCTACACTACTCTCTCCTTACATTTTCCCCACAGAAAATCGCTACTCAACTGAGCAACATCTTCAGCCAAAGCAACACAGGACATGCCTCAAAACAGCAGGAAGCAAATCTCAAGAGCAGTGAATAAGTGCTACCCAGGAAAAACCGAGCACTTCAGTTGATAACAAAAACTAAATCACTGAAGCCACATCTGTTGGGAAACTCCTCAAAAATTTCACAACAAATTGGAACTGACATTAAAATCATTTCATGACTACGAAGAACTCTGTTGGTAAATAGATGTATTTGATTTCTTTTTCCTGAATTGGCATATTACTTTCAAGGGAAACTGAGCGAGCTTGCTAGTCTCCATATACTGTCTTTAAATGAGTCAAATTTTGGCTTTAGTCATTTACTGTAACTCAGAGCTCTTCTAAATGGACATTAGGTTATTTTTCCCTACAAAGCTCAATTCTGGAATTATTTTCGTTTTTGCAATGCTTTGCTTTCAGAGGCATAGAGGGGAAAACTACTGAAAGTGTGTAGTTCCATTAACTCAAAAAGCCCTAGTTTTCAGCTTTTATTATGAAAATTTAAGTACAGAAATATGCTTCAAATAGAAAGTATACACTGAACTAAATACAGATACAGACCCATCTATGCCACAGCAAAACAGAGCAACCACATTTTTAATTCACCTAACTACAATATAGTTACATGAAGTTAATACCTTAGGAACCAACACTGAAATAGGGATTAATTACTTGCATGAGGTAATTGAAGGTACCTGTCAATATCTTAGAGAAGAGGGAACTGATTAGCAGATTAACTATTAAATCAGTCAGTTAATTGCAAAAACCTGTTTTCCCCTCCCTCATTACTGAGAACACACATGTAGATGCTAGCCCCCAGTTTAATCCTCCTGCCAGCTGAGCTCTGCCAGAGCTGTTCTGGCTCTCCCCAGCTCAGCTCCTCTGCAGGATCCTTCCTCATTGTGTCTATTTCTTAGCCTTTTATTCTCCAGATACTGACCTGTTCTGTCCAGATTTTTCGCCTTTGTTTCTAACTGCAGTCTGCCTTGCTAGTTGTGCTAGGTTCCAGCAATTAAACCTGGGCTTTACTCTCTTTCAGGGTGTTTTCTGTGTGAATGAAGGACGAGGAAGCTGAGGGAAGAACAGAATATCTGAAGTTAATCTAGCATGGACAAATAGAACTGTTTAGCTCCAATATTCAACAGCAAAGGTGGAAAAGGCCTCCCAGACAAAGTTGATTCATCCACAAAAACCTGTAATTAAAAAGGAAAACCAAAAACTGTTCATGCACTAATGAAAGATTACTCAGACATGTTTCAGCTCTCTTATTTGTCTTAGTCAGACAATCTGACATAGACTTAGCTCATTCTGTTCAGACAATGAAAGTTCCCAGTGTACTCAAGTTATGCTTCAGAGCTGTAGTTATATTAAGCCATAGAAGCACAGAATCTTAGGATCATTTATGGTGGAATAGACCTTAAAGGTCATCAAGTTCAACCATAAACCTAACACTGTCAAGTCCACCACTAAATCATGTCCTTAAGCACCACATCTATACATCTTTTAAACACCTCCAGAGATGGTGACTCACCAGCTTCCCTGGGCAGCCTGTTCCAAAACACGACAAACCTTTCAGTGAAGAAATGTTTCCTAATATCCAATCTGAACCTCCCCTGGTGCATCTTGAGGCCATTTCCCTTTCTCCTATCACTTGTTACATGGGAGAAGAGACCAACACCCACCTCACTGTAACCTGCTTTCAGATTCCAGATCACAAGTTTGTTTCTTCCCAGGTAAGTATTTATTGCCTTAGTTTCCATTAGGCGTTCCAATGTCTTTTTTCTTTTGGTTTGGCATTTTCAGCTTGCTCCAATACTTTAAAAAACAGTGTTTACAGCAGAGGGAATCTTTACATACCAGAAATTCTACAGCATGTGTCCTATCATTTGGTTATAGGGCAATAATGCATATACAGAGTTCATGACTCTTTAATCCTAAATTTTCTGCTTCCCGCTACCAGATAATATCGGGTATTTTCTAAAAATACCTGAAAAAGCAAGAAAAGGTATTTTGCTCCCACACTGAAAACTTGTCCATAACCTAGTATAAAAATGAGGACAGACCAGCAAAACAGTCTACCTGTTCAATAAAGGATTAAAAGAGCAGTTCAGAATGCATAGCTCACTTCAGGTATCATAAGCTGTACTTCTCATTTCTAGACAGTAAAACTATCAAAATAAGGTTTTATCAGTTCAAACTCATTTATTAAGCTGATAAACTACTTCTTGCCCTACCCAACTCCTTCAGCAACTAAACTATAGGGTGCTGAACCCAGAGGTACTGTCAAAGGACGTCCACAAAGGAAAAGAAAAACACACATATCCTTATTTCTGGCAAATGGTTATACAAGAGAGTTAACCAAAACTTTTGTTTCAGCAAACTTTATTCCTCGTACACAGACAAAAGAAATTGGAATGGGCATTGCACTTTCTGGAAGAGATTTGTGAACAAGAACCATCATTTTTATTTGCTTTTTCCAACATAATCTAACTTCTCAGGTGTCTGAGGCGCTGCTAATATACATTTCATGGTTGGATAAATATAAAAATGCCTACATAAACAGGAAAAAATACATGAGCTGAAAAATGCTGCTGTCATCAGTAGAGCTAAGTCTCACCCAAAAGATAGACACATAGTTTCTAAAAATTTTCAACTTTCAAAAACTAAAGAAACATAAATTCACAAGTTTGACCATGCAATATATTTGAAGAAATTTTCAACAAACACAAAAAATATCTTGATGTTTTGAAATGAGTATGAAGGGATACTTTTTTTTTTCTTTTCAAAGTGTCACAGTGAAAAAAAAGTTAAAAGACCTTTTTTTAATATTTGTGTCCTTTCTGGTGCTGTACTCAGACAAATACTGATTAGCAAGGACAAGCAAAGGATCAAAAATCACGTCAATAAATGCTTAAACGGAACATGTTTTACCCTTTTCTATGGCAAAAATATTGACAACAAATAGGAATATATATAATTTCAAAATTTATTCTTGATGTTGAGTTTCAAAGCTTAAAGAGCCCCCAACTCACAATGCTGTCGAAAATACAAATATGCTATAATATTATTCGGAAGATTTATTTGGTAACTGAAAAGCAATGGTAATTTTCTTGTTGAACATACATGATTTATATGCACAGAGAAACGGTCTCCTGTGATTACTGGAATGTGGTCCCACAAGATGCCAGAGACACTGTGCTTTGCTCCATTGGTTTCGTGCCTGGAGATGAACTGAGTTTAATCCACTTCACAAATCATGCAGAGCGATGCTGTGCAAATGTGGATATCTGAACGCAAGACCTGGGAAATTATTCTTGGCTATGAATACAAACAGAAAGAGGAACTTCAACAATCTTGTAAACTGGACTAATAAGCAACAATAATAAACAACAACCTGTAAACTGGTCTAATAATAATAACAATAATAATTGCTGGACTAACTGGACTAATAATTCTCCCAGAAGGAAAATTCTGTGCTCTGAAGCTAGTCAAATTAAGCCACCTGGCATAGACACAGAGGAAAATTGTGGACCTACAAAGGGGCTTGGGAGAAGTGGGGGGTGTACTGTACTTTTTTTTTTTTGCCTTAAGATACATCTTCTGCTGACATTAATTGTTCAGAAGAGTTGACATCTTAAAATATCTTGATTTATTAATATTGGCAGGATTTTCTACATTGGCAGCTGCTGTACCTCCTTCAATGTTACTCTTGGAATTTCTTTCTTTGCAATGTCACCACTGAATGCTGAAGGAAAAATCTTAGAAGTGGACAGGTGTGGCGATCAGCTTCAGTGAGCAACCAGGGAGATACTGCTCATGGAAGAATGAGGTTTATCTGAAATACAAGACTCCGAATATGGTTTCTCTGCAGGGACAGGAATGGCATCCTGTGACAAGACATTCACAGGAGAACTACAGATGACTAAGCTGGGTAAAACTTTTGCAAAAATTACAGTAAAACACATTTTGTTTAAAAATCAAGTATGGTTCCCAAGATATAGGTATATATTTAAAAGGAAGAAAACCAGAAATAAAAAAGGCATAAGAGTGTGTCCAGGTACAGGTTTTATGTTGAGAAAGAAACCTCTTGATATGCTAAAACATACATGCATGAAAAATCATTTCAACATTTCATTTAATTCCTGAAGTTATCTGAGTTTCCAGAAGTGGCAAACATTTATATTGAATTATATTCTGCTTATATTCTGTTTGGTCTTTGTCAAAGCTAACATATTTTTTAAAAGTCTCTATTTTTCAAAGGTTCTTTACCTTATCTTCTATGCTAGACAAACTGACACATCACAAAACACTCTGTCACAAAGGACAAGCAGGAACCTCCTTGAACAGGTCTTGGGCACATTTTTTCTGGCTGAGTAGTGCACTCAAAAATCCAACCTGTTTTTGCACTGTGTGAGCAGAGCAAGAGCTTTGGAGAGGGAGTCTAAAGACAGCACACTGAGGAGATCTGGAAAGGCACAGCAATAAAAACAGCCTGGGTCAAATTACCACTCTGCATATGCCCAGGATAGCAAGTAAAAAGCAACAGTATTACTAGAGCAGCAAAACTTGGTGTACTGATTCAACAACTCACTGCTGAGCTTATCTGTGTCAATCAGATCATCCATGATCTTATGCTACATCCAGGCAACATTATTCCACTCAGTGTTAGAATTCCAGAGTATTTTCCAGAATAAAGCTAAGAGGTGTTACCTTAACTTATGCATTCACTCACCAGCTAATATGGGGAAGAGAATTTATTTTAACCTCTGTTGGCTGACATGATGTGTCAATGTCAGCAGTACAGCATGACAGTACTTTGAGAGGCAGCAAATGATGCTCTTCTCAGTGAAGGGATAAACTACTACTTCAAAAGCAAAGTATCTGAGAATAAGGGCCAACCTGGCACCCAGGCTGCACTAGTTTAAAACATTTCTTAAGAATAACATTAATTCCTCTGCAGACAGCCTCCTGCAGACCCAAGGTAGCTTAAAAACCATTTAGCATAGTCATCACCAGTACACTGCTATATAACACAGCAGAAAACTTTGATTCAGCTTAATGAATGCAATGTTAAACCACATATTTCAGCAGGTGTGAATTACGTGCAGAATCAACTTCAGTTTTTTCCTTTTAGTTCTAAAACCAGGGAATGCAGAAATTCCAAAAGCCTGATCTTGATGAAGTCAAACCACAGACTGAGAATTCAGTTTAAGAGCCAGACAAAAAAAAAAAAAAAAAAAAAAAAGTTATTTATGTGTATTATATGTAATGGCAGAGTAACGTAAAGGTGGTTCAGAGGAAAATTGGCCTGTCACTCTGCAGAATGTGAATTTCTATTAGCTACATGGAAATAAATTATCTCAAAATATCTCTCAGATAAATCACAACTTACTCTTTTCACATTGCTTCATAGGAACAAAAATAACTGTGAAAATGTTCAAAGCAACTGATAAAGATTTCCAATACCTTTAAAATGGGCTGTAGGGAGTTCTGATTGAGACACTGAAGTATCAGGGACAAACATGAAACAAGTTACACTGCAAAGTCTTTGTAACAGAGTTTCCAGAGAGCTTCAATGGTAACCTCCCTCACTGACTCTGCACTCCAGCTCTTTCATTCTGCCTTCACAACTTAAAGCTTCCTAACATTTCATCTGAGATGATTCAACTTTGCTTAGCTGAGATTCAAATCTCTTTCACTGAAAAACATGTAAAAGTGGAATGAACCCACTGATGCAATATCAAATCTGTCTCTTGGTTCATTTTTGTTCCTGAACATAAGATAAATATTTTGTGAAAGATCATAAATTGTCAAGATGAAAATCCGAAAGAAGCCAAACTTTCATTGCAATTTCTCTGCTAATAAATTATTTACAAGAACAGAATGTCAAACAGTACACAAAAAGACATTAGATAACTTATCATCTGTGCTTTAGTTGGGTTGACAAGCAGTTTCAAAAGGACTACTTACAGTATAACCAGGAAATATGGAGAATAAGATAAGAGCACAAGAAAGGAACTGTTAATTGTGAGTTAAGGATGCTATTAGCTTAGTTTGTAAAGGGACCATATGACTGTGATGGATTTATACCCAAACACTGTCCCTTAAGCAACTATTGGCGCATATGAATGAATGCAGGATCAAGGCCTTATGTACAGCCACCTTGGTGAGGAAGGAAGGCAGGCAGGCAGCAGTGAAGCTGGGACCAGCGATGTGCCCTGACACTTCCCAGCAGTGCTCAAGCTGGCTGGATGCAGAGGGTGGTGCAGCCAGCAGAGCCACTGTGGGCACAAATAGCCCTGGTGCCTGCGGTGTCCCCAACACAGCTCCCATCAGACAGCTTCCCTCTCATTCCCACGGTGTGTAAAGGGAGGCAGCAGGGCAGTGGCAGCACATGCTGCTCTCCTGGTATAGCTGCTCCTGCCACCTCCAAACTCAGAGTAACACAGCCACCACCACCACCTCCTCCACATCTCATCCCCTTCCTAAAATACTGCCTTTCTAGCATCAGCTTTACATCCCACTTGCCTTAACACTTGCTCTGACCCTTTTTGACTACAAAAGTCAACACCATAAAATCAGGAAAAAAGTATTGTAATTATGGGAACTGAATAGGGTTGAAGCCCTCCTTGGAGACATATTGCAAGAGAATGTAAATTTTTAAAAAATCAGTTTTAAGACTCACAAGCACTTTATATGCAGAGATTTACTGTTTATCAAAGCAGAAGATCTGTAGGAAAAGACCATCTGGTCACTAGCTGTGGCAAGAAGAATTTCTTCCATAGTACTGTCCAAAGTGTATTAAGGCCCATCATTTCAAGTTTCACTTTTCATTAAGCAAATGATATCCATCTCTGTGATTAAAAAACAAAAAAAAGAGAAGAAACAGGAACTCTGATCAAGGGAGTCTCTCAGGAGTGGAAGCCTATCCATCACACATGAGCTTCTACTAATCATTGTCTCTCTTTGTTTTTTGGTTTTTTTTTTTACCTATTTTCATAGTGCCCACTACACTTAATTTTTTACTGTGTGAATAGTTCTATATGTTCTATCTCTTATTCATAAAGTTATCACTGGAAATTATATCACAGTGCATTATATACTCCCTGTAGCAATGCTCTTGGCTTTAGACCCAATGAACCCAGTTCATCTTTTTTCACTGAGTTCCAAATTTATTAGACATACCTCACTATTTTCATTTGTGATATAAACTTGTCTGACTTGTTCCACAGCTTTAGAGTAGTGATCTAAACTTTCCTTTGGTAAAGGAAAGTTGCTTTAGCATTAACAGTTCCCTGCCTGGCTGATGCCACCAGATTGTTTTTTGTTTTTTTTTTTTTTGTCTAGTTGAATGTAAGGCACCCTGAGTATATTGAATATAAAGCACATGTCCACTACAAGAGGATGAAAAATTTGAGAAACATAAACAATGTTATCAGCAAACCAGGTTACTCATGAGATAACATAAAAGAGATGTAAATCCACCACTCTGTTTTAGTATTGAACACGAGTTTTAAAAAATTTATTTTTTAAATTTTTTTAAATTTATTTTTTAAATTATATGTGTTTACAAGATTTTCTGCATACTGATCCTGATGTTTGTTCAGAACTAGCCTTTCAGACTAGAAGTCTTAGAATGTATGAAAAGAGTGCACTTGACCACTTTCCTCACCTCATTCTGCTACAGATTTGCATTCAGTTCTTACACAGCACTGAAACAGCCAGGATGAATTACATATCTGTCAGATTTCTCTTTTGGCCTTTACCCCAACCTCTAAGATACATTAAGGTATTTCCCTTCTTTGTAGGATATGAAAAGCCTCTGAAGCACACAGTATTCTGACAGAGATGGTTTTGCACTTCCAAAAATGCCTGTGAACATATGTATTTCAGTATTCCATAGTCCAGTACAGCACAAAGCTCACCGTTTCCTGTGGATCCATAGCATGCATGCACAAATATTTTGCCAGGAGCAAAATTTTAATAGAATTTACCACCATTAATTTTTAGTCTTTTTAAAGAAAATACACTCAGCTAGACAAAAACATTTCACATCTTTCATTTGAACAGAAACCAACAGATGCATTAAGCCAGTTTACAAATTGCGCCAATTTTGCCAGCTACGAGATGTTTTTCCCTCAGTTCTACGGGCAACTTGTTTAACATGGTTTAAAAATGCAGGTCTGAATGCTACACTCAGTTTTCAAGAACACTGCATGGATATGGGAGGATCTGAGTAACTTTAGGTACTCCTGCTCCCCAAAAATGCAGGGGGAATAAATAAACTTTGTTATAAAGTTCCTTAGAGGGTTAGGTATCACACAAAAAAAAAAAAAAAAAAAAAAAAAAAAAAAAAAAAAAGGAAAAGACAAAGAAAACCAAACCCAAACAATAAATACTCATTAGTGGAAAAAAAAAAAATCAGTTCCAATCAGTAAGTAAAATGCTTTAAAGTACAATCCCCTGTTACTGCCACAGGAATGAGAGAGTACCAAATGACTCTTCCTTTTGCAAGAGAGAGAAATGTTTACTGTTCTTTCAAAGACTAGAAGTCTGGCATGGGAAATAGACATATGTCATAGGAAAATAAAAAGTTAAAGTGGCAATAAATATTTGAACACAAATAGGGGTTCTGGAAATTATCCCTGTGCATTTGAATCAGTTTGTATGGCTCCCCTGTGATTTTGGACATTTTGTTGGGCAACTCTTGGTTCATAGTTTCTAAGCTCTAATTTGCTTTAATCTTTGTGATTGAATAATGATGAACTGCAGAGCCTGGAACTACGCAGCAGAAGTCTTTCATCCATCCATCCATCCATCCAGTTTCTTTGCAAAATGCCTTCTGCCACTGATCACTGTTTCTCTTAGTCCATTTGTTGAACACTAAAGTAAATTTCACAGTCCCCCAGCCATAATTTAAAAAGTACTTAGGCCACTTAATGGAAGCCTATGCCCAACATCTCCATCTATGTTAATGAACTGCCTTTCCCAGTTGTATCATAATAACCAATTTGGCCAAAATAAGCTTTAACTAGGACTCACAATACATTTTCTATAAACACACAATTTTATTCTGAAATACAACACAGCAGGCCAAACATCCAGAGAGTAACAAAAAACCTTTGGACATGTTGGCATAGGGGTGATTGTTTCTTAATTTGATTGCCCAGGAAAATAAAGTTTCTGCTATGATGCTGTACATATGTACCCAGACAAGGGTAAAGGGTGGGCAACAGTTGCATGTCTGAAGCTTTTACATGTCTGCAGTCTTTTCCCCATACTCAATTGCAGCAAAATGTGTCATACAAGGGGCTATACTTACAATGAAGGTTCATAAAGGTTTTGCGCAAACACTAAGCTGGATAACAGAGTCTCCATTATTAATCCAACTGGCAATTAACACATCCACCAGGGATGTGAGCTTTTATTCTTTATAGATAACCTACCACCTCAAAGTAAAGTAGAGACAAATCTTTCCTAACATGCATCTGTTGAATACTAGGATAGCAAAACATAAATTGTAAGTGGTTAATGTCTCATATCAGCAATTAATACACTTGCTTGCTGATTCATCTTACAGAATGAGTAGCTGTCGAGGTGCTGTGGGACAGACAGAATCAGTATGGGCAGTTCTCCTCTCTCTACTTTAAAGGGATAACTTGGACTATTACTACCATGCTATTTACACCATTAAGCCTACATGCACATGCCTCATATATTAGAGGCCTTGCCAGAACATGAATATTTAGTAAGATGGTGAAGTCATCCTAAAGCAAATGTTAATAACTGGTTTGACAGTGTTTTCTAGCTGGCTTCATACTGGGTTATCTTTCCACTTTTATTCAAATTATCCCTATATTTCAGTTTTAATTATTATGATAACAGGAAAATTGTAATGTCATAACAAATTCATATACAGATTTGCCCATTTGCCACATAGCAGTTTTGAAATTAAATACTAATGTAGGAGAAGATTTTTTTTTAAGTCAGAATCTGAGAAGCAGCATGGGCTACTTTCCCATCTGTTCAGCTGTGTTTTTTTTAAATACAAACAAAAATACAATTTATTTTGGGAATTTATAGCTCTCTAAATAATAATCCACTATTTCCTTTTACAGTATTGTAGTAGAAAAATAAAACATTTCTTTAGCAGTTGTGGCTCTATTCTTAAACTTCAGTAACAAAACACAGAGAAAAGCTTGAGGCAAAATTTTACAGTATAGATAAGACAATATGAAAAAAATTGTAACAGTCCAATTTAACAACCTGTTTTTCACACAGCTTCTGACCAGCCTATAAATCACACCCACTCACCTCTCTTTAGTTAAAACAGGTTCACCACTCCTTTCTTCCAGCAGTACACTTGGTTGCTATACTATTTTTGGACTGCAAGCTCTGAGGATGAGAGTATGGAGTATATCAAAAGACCAAGCTCTTTTTTCCAAGGAGGAGGCAGGTCAACTGGGCAGTCATCCAGCACTGCCCACTCCTTGGAATGCTCATTGCCCAATCCAACATTTCATGGGCATAATGGTGACTCAGAGAAGAGCCAGTGAACACCAGAATCCACGTCTTCTTTTTGGGTCTCCCTACACTTCACACCTTCACAGTCTGGATTCAAGAGCGAGACGTCTCTTCACTAATTCACTCCATTTTTTAATTCAATGTACATTCAAACTAACATGTAATTTCTCTTGATCAAGCTGTTCATTCTTAAATCCTTTTCCTGTATTTGTAAACTAAACTCTTGAAACTTCTAATTTTCTGTTGCGGAACAAATGAAAACAGATCTAATTCCAAGAAACCTAACACCTATCACTGTCACAACTGCCGCCAAATGCTGAAGATTCCTCCATAAAGAAAACAGGGGTGTCTTATCAAACTGAACGTAAATTTCCAGGTAATCTGCCCTTGTCTGTGAGGTACTGCCTAAAAGCAGATGTCTAAAAATATTCACATCAAGTATCAGCAATTTCACCAAAGAATTATTAAATAGTTTAAAATTAAGTTGTCAAGTGTTGTTATTGGAACAAGAAATGCTATTTTCATGCCTTGAGCCAGGGTATATTAATACACAGCAGTATACAAACAGTAGATACTATTATTGGATTAACAGGACAAAAATGTGAAAAAAGGAATTTCCATTATTAAAAGAAATAGACATTAAGATCTCACTGAATTGTATAAAGCTATTCCTACAAAACTATTGAAAATTATCCACTGAAAAAAACTACTAATTTAGGCTTGAAATCAGTTCCAGATGGAAACCCTCTGCAAGCAGCCTAGTAGAAGTTAAGATGATAACCGAATGTTATAAAGGCAGATTTTCAAGTAGAGAGTTTTTACTTTCATAAGGGACAGAAAAACACGTATTGTGGAAATTTCAGGCAATTTAGACAGTGATGACCCGGTGGTAAGAACAAAAACCTCAGTAAGCTGCTAAATGCTGCGCCTAATGCTTGGCTTTACTAAACAAAACCTTTGAAAACAAAAGAGAGGTTCAGTTTGATGTGAGGGAGGAAGAACTAGCAGAGGCATGTAAAGAGAAGATTTAACAGGCCAGGAAGATGATCCTCACTTGTATTTCTGAATAGATTTGAGAAGGGTATGCAGACTGAGAAAGATTATCTGAAAGAGGGTCAATCCCTGTACAAGCACAGGCCACTCTCTACTTTACACAGATGTAATAGAAGCCACAAGAACATCCAGCCATGTAATGTGGCTGCTGTCATGATCAAAGATGGTTTTATTACAAATTTCCAAATTCCAGGGCTATCACGGCTGAAAAGCACATAGTATATCATATTTGACACATATATGATATTTATCTGCTACAGACATTTATCTACTCTGAATACATGTATGCACACAAATATGTGTAAAACATACACTGTCCAAGCTGGAAGCTAGTAAAGGATACAACACAAATATTGAGGAGGGGGGGGTGGAAATCCTAAGTGTGAAGCTCTAACTAGGGACCATTCTCAGAAGTATCAGAATGAGCTGTTCTCAAATTATCAATTTTGTCTTCCCTTCAGGGAAAAAACAGCTGAAAAGCAAAAATCATGCCTTATGGCTATATAAAAGAAATATATTCTCTGTATGTATGTATCACCAACCAGAAATAGAAACAAATGTTATTCCTGAAGTTTTATAGAGGAGTTGATAAGTCTTTTCTTTCATGTCACTTTTATCATGATGCCACCTTTATCTCAAAGAGGTGCCATATATGCTCATTGCTGTACATACAAACAACAAAGAAAATTCCCCACATACCACTTCTTCCCTGAATGAGGTACTTTTATATCACTGTATCAAACCATTATAGGATTATTATGCTAAAGGTCTCACAGGCTTCCTGAAAGTAAGTCTCAGACCTATGAATCTCATCAATAACCATGACTAATCACATGCTTTCCTCGTGCTGACAGATTGCAAACACAGGAGCAACTGACATGATGGGCAACAACATGAAACATAGGAGATAGGAAGAGACATCAGCAATGAGGGCTGTGAGGGCAAACAGAGTCCAAGGTCTCTGGGGCAGAACACCCACCCCAAATGTGGAGTTTGCCACAAGCAACCACCTGCAGCCTGTTGACTGACCTGTAGCAGAAATACTGTGTCCAAGCTTTTAACAGGAGCACTTCAGCAAGGCCTTACACAAAAGGGACCATCACACAAGTAATTTCACACTTCAAAAGCTGCCATGAGTATTTTAGTAAATCAAAGGCTTCCCAGACTGATGAAAACCGAGCGTGCGGTGAAAGAACATCCTCCCCATGGCTGAGGAAGGAGCTGATTCAGTCAAACATCATGCCTGTCCCACTCTTGCAGAACACCTGCACTCTTCTTCCGAGCAACTGTAGGCAGGCTGCCATGGAAATCAGCAATACAACTGCCATGAGCATTACCCCAAGAACAATTTCTCTAAACAGAGAACAACATACAGTGTCTCTTTTCCAGCAGCTACAGATTCTGAGCAGCAGTACCTCCAGAAGCCTTCAGACTGTGAGCAACAGTACCCTTTAAGCATCTGCTGCATGTAACACACCAAGCTATTTTTATAAATTACTGCTTCGTGGATTTTTACTTCTCATTATTTTAAAGTTTTAAACATCGTTCTGAAGATTTGACTTGCATACTCTAGAGGAACCTCATCCTAAATTGAAGGCTGCCTAGTGTTGCATCCCAGGTTTGGGTTTAGATTAGGGGTTCTAATTTATGTTAGCTAGCCGAGTTCTGTGTACCCCTGTGCACCCCCCGTGTTTCTCCCTCCCCACAGTGGTTAGCTCCAGGCTGCCTGCCATTGGAGCTTCCCCCCGCCACTCCTGTAACCACTCCCCCATCCAGTCCTGAGAATTCTGTGTCCGTCACCCCGTTCCCGCAACCTCACTCGCCCCGAGGCCCCGTGTCTGCCCCAGTCGCATTCCCGTTGGTCGCCATGGTCCACGTCATTGCCACAACACCTGTCCCCACTGGGTGGGAGGGCCTTTGCCATCCCTGTCCCACCCCTTATATCATCCCGCAGCTCCCTGGCCCCGTCGCCATCTCCTCCATGCGGGCGCTGGAAGCGCGGGTCGCGGCCTCTCCGCTGCAGCTCTCCGCGGCCATTAAAACCTTCCCGCTTCCCTCGTGGGTGATTTGGACAATTCCTTCCCTCTTTGCCTCGTACCCTCGCGCAGGCAACAGAACCCAGCAAGCCCCGACTGGCGCGCCGTGGCAGCGGCACGCGGGAGCAAGCAGCGAACTCGGTCTCCGGAGGGAGGCAGTGCCATTAGGCACCAACCAGAGCTGCCCGGAGCCGGGAGAAACAACGGAGAGCCGCAGCCTAGATATATATGTTATTGTTACATAGTTATTCCCAATTGAGAGCACTCATAAACTGAATACATTTGCATAGTCTGAAACTAAAAAGTTAAACACTGTCCCTAGTCCTCACCCTGAATGGGCCCCAGTACGTAAAAACAACTGGCTTGTATTAGAGACCATAATTTTGATATCTAGCATACACTGTAGTACTTACAGGAATGTTTTCAGGTTGTTTATCATGATTTCTAAATCCAAGAAGAGTATTTCAGATGTATGGTGGTAAGAAATCTTTCAAATTAAAGATGGTATTTATGTAATTCAACCTTCTTTTTAAGATAACAAAAAGCTTTGATAAAAAAATGGGTTTTGACCACAGGTTTCAAACACAAAGAAGATAGTTTATACACTCATAAATACAGGTTACTACTATGAGGTGTATTTTTTAAAGATGAAGGACTAGCCTTTCCCACAGTAATATCTCCAGCTACTTACATGCCATAAACCTGCAGAAAGTGACATTTAACCGTAATTGTAGAACTTCAAAGTACTTCACCATTTTTGCAAGCTTTTGTGCAGAGCTTGTTTTCAGCATTTGAAATGCCTCCAGAGAGAGATATTATATGTAGGAAGATCTAAGCTACTTCTTGCCATCCAGAAAAGACAATTCTGCTGCCATAAAATAAGGAATGTAAATGAATCTGGTGTATTGCTTTGTAACTCAAGTAATATTGACACTTGATCCATGAAAGCAGCCTCCTTCTCATCTACCTTCTCTGAAGCAGAATTAGTATTTAAAAGGCACAGAATCTTATTTTTATATTTTTAGAGTTGCCCCTAGAGGTGCTTCCAGCTGTTTTTTCCAGATCTACTTGCTGGAAAGTAAGATGCCCAGACAACTCTCCTACAGAAATTAGAATTGTGAAATGAGGTTTGTAATTCCACGTAGTCTCCATCAACTTCGGAATACTGTAAAGACTATTTTTAAGACAGGCGGGTGTAGGAAGCCAAATTTATGGCAGAATTCATCTTAAGACAGAGGTACCTGAATGTTCACATATTGCAGGGCAAAAAGAATGAGAAATCCTGATGCTGCCACTTTTGTGTCTCTCCTAACATAAGGCAACACAAGAATCTCACTGATTTCCTTGTTGCTTCTCATGCACTTTGAGGCCAACCTCAGATAGCCCAAAAAAACAGAGCTTCTCAACTACATCCACAGATGTACCTGCAGAAGGAAGTAGTCCATCTATTAATGCAACTTTATCCTTGTATGTGAGTTCCTGCTTTAAATATGGGGAATTCATGGACTTTTGGAGAACAATGATACAAATATAGCCTTACCCGGACATTTCTCACAAGGAAAGGGAATACTTTTCTGGCAGAACTCCTTACAAGCAGCAGGTCTGTATTTCAAGGATGCAATTCTGAAGATTACTGAACAATTGCTGTCTTGGAAAGCACCTCTTTCCCCTCAAAAACATAGATAGAAGCTCTCTCATCAAATATCTTACTTTTGTCCTTCTCGCAGTTCTCTCTGTGCTTTGTCTAGAAATGCAACTATTCACCTTTTCCTCTTTTCAAGGGTCATACATATCCTCTTTCTATCACCACATTAAGAATGAAAAAGCAAACCCACTATATTTTAGTGCCTTCTTTCATGCAGTCTGGCTAGACCTTTATGACCCCAGCTACTTGTGATCTCTGGCTCACAGTTCTGCAGCCATCAAAAACCTGTAGAGAAGGCATACAGGTGTATACACCTAGTGGTCAGTACTATCATGCAGTAACTAGCAGGGGAAATGTTATGTCTTTTCATACTCTTTAGACTAAAAGGAAAATGATGGATAATGTTCTTGTAATTTTCCAAAAGGGAACTGATGCCCAAATATTTTACTTTTCATTTCCCAAAATGTTGGGGGTTTTTTTCCCCCAAAAAATGCTGCTGCTGCAATTAGACAAATACAGCTAATATGTAATAGTAAAGAGTTAACAGTAAAACCAAAAATCAAGTCTCATTTCAAAGAGAAAAAGTCATGGGTTTAAACATGATACAAGGTTTATAAAGAATTATATATTAAACTCAATAAAGAGCTGTACAATTATACATTAAACTCAATAAAGAGAATGCAGAGAAGCACAGAAAACTACAGAATCTTAGATGTATAATATGTATCACATGAGGGAATAATGCTTGAGATTAATCTTGGGATTTTCATTTCTGAAATAAGTACTGTAGCATCATGAAGGGGTTAAAAAAAGGCAGCAAGATGTACATGAAAGGACACGTTGTACAGGAGCATAGTGACAAATGGCAATATCAAATTACTGCCAGCAATGGATTTCTCCATTAATCAAAGCATGCAATGAATACTCTGATCCACCTACCAAAAATCAGAAGGTTTAGGGTTTTTCTAAATTAAGAAGAATAAATAGCATTGAAAACATGGAGAATAATACAATATATAATCACTGTTCAGAAACATCAGCCCTCCCTTTAGAGATTAAGTAAGTTATTTAATGTAGTGAAAAGGAAACCTGATGAATAAAACAGATTAACAAACTGAAATCTAAGCAATTTTAATTAAGACACCCCAAGGAACCAGCCCAGACAACATCACAACTGCAAAAGACAGTAAGTTGTGAAAAGAAGCATATGATGAACTATTACTACAAATGCTTAAGAATTAACTAGCTGAAAGACTAATGACACTGTGTAGAAAGAAATTATCTCCTTGTGCATTCAATTATCTAGGAAGGTCCTTTCTTATCTCAGTGAGCTTAAATAAAATGAGAGGTGATCATCATCAGATGCTGTCATGACTTCCATACACTGCTTGGAAACGCCTCTAGCACAGTTGCAGTATGCCTCCTCCAATAAAACTCCTTCACGAATGTCACTGTATTTGACACAGAAGTTGCTGCAGCAGTGTGACTATTTTTGCATTTAGGTTAATGGAGTTGCTCAGTTTAGGGACAGGGAGCCCTGCAAGGAATGAACCCTGGAAGGGCCCTATCTTTCCCCATTCATAACATGTCAACCACACTAGCTCCTCGGCACTGTAAACCCAATTTGCTCTTGCATCCGTTTCTCCAGATGACTTTGAAAAGACTACTTCTATGTTTTACCTTTTTATCTTTTACATTTTACCTTTGCATTCTGTGTCCATAATGCTGTTTGATAAAGAAGTAAACTACATAACTCATAGAATGAGAGTGAAGGCACTCCAGATATTAAAACCTGTAGAGACACAGACCTGATGCTGACTTTTACACAAAAGCTATTTTCATGGAGGAACTCTACACATGTGTCACTGCATGTTTTGTTACTTGAAAAAAAAATGGCATTGCACTGACCAAAATCTTCACATAAATGTTTGCCATTTAATACTCAATTAAACAGTTGTGAGAAGAACTGTTTGTGAATTCTGCTGCATTCAGGGACATACAGCTGCAGTACCAACTGCTAATGGATACAGGCAGACAGCTGTGAGTGATGAAACTTAGAGCTGCAAGACAACTGTAGAGCTGATGATTTTTCCCTCCTTTTTCACTTGAAAAAATATGATTAGCATAGATTAGTTCCCAAAGCCTGTTTATAATATCTATAAAATGATAGGAGATAGAGCAAAGCTCTTTCAAGCATAATTCTAATGACTTTACTTCTTTAGGGGTCAAAAGCAAGTCAAAGAAAATCAATGCCCATTTGTGTTCTTGAAGCTGAAGCATACAGTTCATTATTCAGAACTGTTAAAAGAGTCAATCAAAACATTTTGGCATACAGAGAAACTAGAAAAAGCTATCTCACATAATTATGAATGAATATATATTTAGCAAATGCAAAACAGCAAAGTATTTTAGAAATAATTCTGTAATTAAGAATCAGTGCTTTATATTAAGACAAATATTAACAGCTACATTAAGTATGAATATCAAAATTGTAAAATATTTTTAAAGATTCCCAAGTTCTTAGTATTATACCTGTTGAAATCAATGACATTTTTACACTAAATTTAAAAAAATAGCAAAATAGTCTTTACACCAAGAAAGAATCAGAGGATATGATTACTATCACTCACGATAGTCTGTCATTTGTATAAGACGATGAAATTCCCTTTAGTTTTTTGACAGAAAGCAGAAGAAATATGAATGTCATAAACAGCACTCCCATTCTCACTTCTTTATGGTTAGCTGTTTTTTAAATAAATTTAATACAAAAAGTGGAGGGGAAAAGGCATGTGGTTTTTTTTCACTCAAATAGCTTTTATTCACATTTAAATCTGAGTCTATTTGAATAATTTGACCAAAAAGCAATATGATATGTACTTAAAATGCCATTTCTAACATCTTCAACATGAAACCAAGCACATTGTTCACTATGTGAAAAAAAAAAAAACATCAAGAATGAACAAAAAATACAATAAAGCCAAACTTCAGAATAATCTGATGAATAAATTTTTTCTCCTCTGGTGTTATCTCAAAAGCTCCAAGCAATGAACACTTCAGAAGTGCTTGATGTTTGTCAGCTTTAAAAGCATAACTTTGAACCAAAATCTCAACTAACCAAGGAACGAACACCCAAATCTAAAAGCAAGGAACAAACGTCATAGAAAAAATTAAAAATTCATCCCTGTTCCAGATGATAACCACCTGTGGAATTAACAATCAAGGAATTGCACCCACAGCATCCCTGAAGCCATGAGTTCTTTCAGACTCAGTATCCATGCCAGTATTAAAGCAGTAAAGCATCAGTGCCTTCACTCAACCATATCTTACACTGGAATTTCAGTGGCTGTTGAAAAGCACCCTGTGAACACCAGTGTGGGACTTTCACTCTACTTCAAGTTTTATTCCACACTGGGAACATCCACTGCCACCCTCAGGGCATGACTGTTTCAGCTGTGCTCAATTCCTGGCATAGGGGACCTCCTGCTTTTCACAGTGGAAGATACATAAACCATCCATTCCTTATCTCTGAAGTGCCTGCGTGGCACAGCAAACTGTGTCTAGTAGTATTGTTTATCCATGTTCTGGCCTCATGTGCAAAATCTTAATCCCAGTTTATAGAACATTTATTTATGTTAAATAAATATATTACATATATTTATATATGTCAGTCAAAACTATTGCTACTCTCACATAAGTATCACAGTGAAGAACTTTTATGGTTTTGCCCAACATTATCCAAAACAAATCAGAGAACGAGTCATAAAATTAATCTTATCCCAAACACTCTACTTGATTAGCTTTCCTCTACTCATTACTTTAATAAATTGAAGAGAGCAAGTCCTCAGGAAACAACCCAGCCCTTGGCTGCTGCAGCACCAGATTCATCATACAACAGAGCATTCCACCTCTTTTGGCCAATTCGAGCTAATTACTGAAGAGAAGGCTTAGAGTCCCAAACGACAGTGACAGCCACAACTGAAGTGTGCAGTGGAAAAAAACTTTGTTTCTGTATCACATAGCTCCTCTTCTTCATAAAGGGTAGATGCATCACCTACGAAATCAATCTCTCAAGACTAAATCAATCTCTCAAGATGAATAATAATTTCTTCCTTGGATAATTAAATATATGTGTGATTTTCCCTGGATGTGTCTCCACTGCCTTCCCTGGTGTTGATTATAACTATATCTTTGAGACATGACCTGTTTTGAGTTCTAGGTTTTTGTGGTTTTTTTGATGTATGCTTTCTCTCTTTCCTCTGATCTGCAATAAGAACGCAGAAAATCTATGTTGGTCACAACAACAGTAAAGCTTTCTGACTCTTCCAGTTATGGCAGACAAAACTGAACAAATACAGACGTTTGTCTGTGCAATCATGCTGAGCCAGTGTCACAGCATACTGCCAGAGGTACACGTTGATGTAGCAGACTCATATTGGGATTCAACCCAACCATATTCAGGTCTCTCCCTGGAAACCTGAACTGAAAGCACAGCCATGCGAAGGGCCAAGAAACATGACACAATAAATCTGTTCAATATTTCTTATCATTCACAACAACTACTTAGCTTTTTAACAGTGAATGCAAGCAGACCTGGGGATAACTACCAGAAAGAAATACTAACAGCTCAGGCACAAGGACCAGTGCTAAGTTACGAGAATGAAGAAATGGTACTTACTTGAGCACTTCAGAGGGAAGAACTGAGAGCAGACTACATCTCTTGTTTCTCTTAATAGTGAATCTAAGATGAATAAATTACACATTCAACTGGGTTGGGCTGACTAGAAAAGTCACATTTAATTGTTGGTGGTTTTCATTTTGCATACAGGACTCTGTCAGTTCATGAAAGCTATGCCCAAAAAGCATGACTGAGAAAACACAAAAAAAAATAGGAAAGAAAAATAACTTCGGAGCTTGCCCTGAAATTTCTGAATCAAAGTCAACAGTCTTCTCTAGTAAAGATTTACATAGAATTAAAACAAAAATGCATACTATAAAATTGAATATAGCGTACTTTGGAAATCTCCAATTCAAAAGATACAAGCCAAGTGGGATATAGAACATTAAACAGGATTCTAGAATAGCCTTACAGTGAAGTGTGTGATGGTCACTCTTGAATTTTTAAAATTAAGAACTGCACACATTGTAAACTAAAGTATCAATATGCAGGAAGGCTTTCTGACAAGTACCAAGTAAAAGATAAAGAAAATTTGTGAAGGTAAAGGAGGTCAATTAATATCTTAAAAGTGGATGTTTTTAATGATGTCTTTAAAGACCTCAAGTCTTACCTTCCCCTTTCATTTTGAATTTCTAACAGAAAAGGCAACATTTATTTTTTTTTCTCAGACCTTGTTAAAACTCGATTCTTTAGCCATGTAAAAGAGGGAAAATTTGACAGTAAGTGAAAGTCTAGAGCACCATGTCCTTTAATTCAGTGATGGGGACCTTCATTAGATTATCTCATAGCTATGGGACAAGACACCGTGAAAGCCAAATGATAAATCATTAAATTATGTTTTCTTCCTCTTCAGGCAAAGAGTGAGTATAGCATTAGATTAGTTTGAAAGACTAAAAAGGAAGAAGAGGAGTCTGCAATATGCATCACAAGTGACAAAGCTAATACAATTTTTAAACCCCGTTTATTCATATAATCAGGCATAAGCACTTACTTATGCTAACTGTGGAAACCTCGAATGTAATACATAGCCCAAATGAAACCCAGATTAGTGTATGCTTCAGTGTTTCATGTTCTCCCTTGCACATGCCTAGTGAAAGTCTGCCACTCTGCAACAGAGGAAGGAATTACTACAACAGAACCATAGGCAGACTTGCCAGAAACTATACTTTTTTTGATATGAGGCAGAATAAGCTGAGTGTTTTAAGTAATGGATAGGTTTGCATCCCACTGTCTAGCAGCAGTTATTCTAATTGTGTTTCACAGCTTCATCAGAGAGACAGAAATATGAACAAACCATAGGAGCATTCTCCATAAACTGCGCTGAAACAAATGACACTCCCTTCAGCCAGATCATCTTCCACCATTATGGGAAAGGATTAGTTTATCTTTCAGCTATAAACTTGAATTAGCTACACGTTCACCATACTGATACCCCAATAATTTTTAATCTTATCATGTCAATCTTGCATCTACGTAAAAATGTGTATTTCAGTGTGTAAAAAGATCTTTTGCTGCTGACAAGTCAAAGTGCATTAACCTGGGAAACCTTGAGATTTCCACACACACCCACACACTCCTTTCAGTACAGATCTCACTGATTAGAAAACAAAATATCCAAAACTTAACAGACATTTCACACACAGTGGCATTTCTGCAGAAGCCTACATTTCCAACACTTCAACTTTTACTTTCATCACTATTAGCAAGTTATTTTCCCAAGTTATTTCCGACACACATACCATGCCCAGTGCCCCTGCTGAAACTACCACATTCACTGAAACTGAATGAGCTCCTAGTGAAACATCAGAGCTTAGCTGTAAATATGTGTAAATACTTTTATTCTGTGCTGCTTTCCTGTTAGAATACAACATGCATCAAGGTCACTGTAACAGATTGCAGTTTTCAGGCTCATAGAGAAGACACCGAGGAAATCAGTAAGAGCAAACTTAGCTAAGCAGTTAGAAACAAAGTTCTGCCTTCTCCCAAACCTGCCCAGAATTCACATCTCTATTCCCTGCATTTCAGAGTCAGGTCTTTTCACAGGTACGGGAAGGCAGGCAGCTTAGCTTAAACGCTATCGCTGCTGAAAGGTGCACAGGATTCGTTCTTTGCAGTGTGACCGGTCTGCTCTGAGCTCTCCGAGTTTTCAGCTACAGATTACAGCCCCACTGGCCTCTTCCTTTGAAGTGGAGTTCCTCTGAGGGAAGAATTAGTCCCCTGCCTGCAACCTGTCCTCCATACACTGAAATAAATTACAGTCAACTTTTCCCTTCATTGCCATGTCAAGTGTAGCAACAAATATCCACAGGCGAAAAGCAAACAAACAAGGCTGGACGAACCATAACCTCACAGCAAGAGCATCTCAAGGAAGAACACCAGGCAGGGCACAAGAAAGTTAAGGGCATAAAAATCAAAACTCCGGGTTCACTATCTGAATCCATAAGTGCGTACGAAAGGCGAACATGCTTCTTGCCTCTCTCTCACAAGAAGCACTGGTGAAAAGCAATTAAGGGACTTCTACAATTCAGTTACAGTTCAGCAAAGAGGAGAAAGCATTTTACATTATGAAATGCCTGAACAAAGGCATCATCTCTTTCAGTTGCAGAAATGGGAAGCGTTGGGACACGGAGCTTCCTTCCCGGCTCTGCACGGGAGCACCGCACCAGCGGTCCGCCCACGGCAGACTCCGGCTGAGTTGGAGCGGGGCTCCCCTGCAATCCCGACCACCAATCCCCTGCACCTCAGCCCCCGAGAACTGCTGCTGGCGCCGCCGACCATCCTGCCTCCGAACTGGCAGCAAGCGACCAGCAGCTGCAAAAAAAAAGTCACTCGAGACGAAGAAAACGCAGCGAAAAGGAAGCAAGAGCTTACTTGCCTATACAGCACCGCCGGACGACCTCCTCGCAGCTGTGAAACGCTGTGCCGCTCGTTCTCCTCCCACCGCTCCGTGCTAGTTCCAAAATAATTCCTCCGGGCGCCGGCACATCCCCGGGCTCAGCCGAGGAGCGCAGGGAGCCCGGCCGCCTCGCCCCCCCGCCCGGTGCCCATGGTGTCAGCCACAGCCCCGGCAACTCGCGCTCCTTCCCGCCGGCGCTACCTCGGGGCGGGCCGCCGGCTAAAAGGGCATCGCAACCTGGCCGCCGCCGCCACCGGCTCGAACTCCGCCGCCGCGCTGAGGGGGAGCGTGGGGCTCCCCGCGCCCTTCCCGGAGACGGAGCGGGGGCGCCGGGCGGGGGCGTGCGGGGAGCAGCGCCGCCTCTCCGCGGCGGCGAGCGGCCGGGCGAGGCGCGGCGAGGCGAAGGGAGGCGAGGCGGCGCGGCGCCGCCACCGCGGCCGCAGCCAGGCGCGGCGATGCCGGCCCCGCCCGGGACCCCCGCCCGCCCCCCCGCCGCTCCCGGGGCGCTCCGTAACGCCGCCCCGCTGCCGGCGCCACCAGATCCGGTGACGCGCAGCCCTCCCCCGGGCCGGCCCCCGTGCCGGAGAGGGGCGAGCGGGCGGCGAAGCGGGAGCCGGGAGCCGCTTCCCACGGGCAGCGGGAGGATGAGCTGGGACCACCGGGTGAGCGCGACCTCCGGCGCTCAGGGACAGAGCGGTCCCGGGCGCGGAGCCGGAGCTGCCGAGCCGCCCGGGGGAGGCGGTGTTTCCCCGGGCCGCGGGAAAGCCCGCTCGCACGGAGCCCGCGGAGCTGTCACCGGTCCTAGGGAGCTGCGGCTCGCCGCTCACCCCGTGCCCGGCAGGAAAGTTATCGGGCCCCCTCTTGCCTCACTCAGCCTCCGCTTTTGCTCAGCTGCCCGGGCTGCTCTTTATGCCAGCTGTGTGACTGGGTTTCAGCTGGCCGCTCGCCAGAGGGAACGTACATCGACCCCCCATGTAGGGAAGAAATTTGGTGCCGGTTCTATCACTTTGCTTGGCTGGCTTGGCGCGGCACCGGCGCTGCCTTCTCCCCGCTCCGTCTCACAGCCTCTAACTCAGAGCACGGCTCTGCGGCGACCACCGCCACCGGCGCACAGCCAGCGCTGCTCTTCCGGCCTCCCTCGGACAAGGAGGGACCCCAAAGGGTGCAAAAGGAGTGGGGGACAAGCTGCCCTGTGCCTCGCGAAAGCCCTGCGTGATCCTCGCCCTCCTGTTCCGCACGCTCGTGCTTCCAGCAGCGCGCACGGCGCCCTGCCGGTGATCCCCCGCAGGCATGGTCCTCCCCGTCGGACAGCGCTGCAATGACACGCTCTAACGCAGCTATCAGTCACTTACACAGGCACACCCATATATATAATACACAGATATGTATGTACATGTATGAACACACCCCCATACGCATAGGCGGCCGCCGCGGGGGAGCCGCATCTCCCCGCGGACGGGGCCGCCAGAAGCCGACCTGCCACGGTGAAGCCAGGGGGAGAATTAACGCAGCAGGAAAAAGCAGCAGGAGAGAGAACCCGAGGGGAGCCGCCTCCGGAGCCGCCTCTCGGCACCGCGCTCCCCCGCGCTGGCCGCGGGCTCCCCGCGGCGATGCCGGCAGCCGGGCTCGCCGCCCGCCGGCGCTGCGGAGAGCTGCGGGCAGGGAATCCCGCGGAGCCTCTGCGCCTCCTTGGTGTCGGGGAGAGCCCGGCCGTCGTGGGGCTTTTGCTTAATTGAGAGTGAGTGGAGCAGCAGTGGTCTCACCCGCATGCTCTGGGGCCCCTTACAGCTTTTGGAAATGTTTCTCTGCAGTTAGGCTGAGGATGTCAGGGAGGGTGATCACAATTAAAAGTTCGCTAAAAAGGAGATTGAGCTTTGCTTTTCTGTAGCTCCTCCGACAGCCCTTTTCCCTTCAACTTCTCTAGGCTTCTTGTAATGAAAATTTGTTTTCACAGGCATCTTACAGTTAAGGGCTTTTCTTCAACCAAGCTGGCAGAAACAAAAATGTTTCTGTTCTTTATTGTCTCCTTTTATAAATATTACTTTCAATAGTGTGCAGTGAGCTATTGAGGGGGGAAAGGATTTAAACAGACTGCTTCATGCAACCTAAATGCAAAGCTAAGAGAGTTGCTCCGAAGAATAAAGCTAATGTTGGGTTGATAAATGCCTTAGAAAATGCATTGATAAGTTTGACGCCTAATTGAACGGATTTGTACTTCGGTTCTTATCTTGAGATACAGATCTTTATCTTTCCTTGTTTCTTAGTATTGAATTGATATCAACAGTTCTTGATAGCTGCAAACTAACCAAGCTATTTGTTCTGTTGTAGCTCTACTGAAAGATTGAATAGTTTGAATTGATAGTTCTCCTGACAAGACTGAAAAAATAAATTATTAAAATTATATATATATGAGGGCTGGGATGATTGAAATACATGTCTGAGAATTGAAATAAGTGAAATGTAATGAACCAAAAACTAATCAAAGACAGAAGTGAAGTGGAACTCATGCCCTGCTGAGAAAGTCAACACCCAGGAGAGAAGTTTTTAAACAAAGTGGAAGCAAATAATATTTTATAATCTTTTAGTTACTTTGTCTAGAGTCAGTCCCACACTCAAATTTCAACAGGGACAACATCCTCATTTTTCGCTATCAAAGTCACCTATAGATTATAGAATTGGTACATATTCTGTTCTCCCATTTGTAGGAAGAGCTGTCATTTTTCATGGAGACCTCCCACTCTATTCTTTGTGTGATAATGAAGAGTGGATAGCTCAAGCAAGAAAGGAAGTTTCATTTCACAAGAGAAAGCTGTTCAATTTTAGTGCAGTATCTTCCAAACTAATTTAAAAATATATTAATATTTATTAAAATGCATGTATGTTGCAAGTTTCATTACCACTAATGCTGAAGATGAAGTCTACCAAACTGGGTGAAAATAGTGTGCAGTATTTTTTATAATTATCAACCACATTGTATGAAATAAGTGTGCATTCCAGTTTTACACACAATTAGAAGGTTACGTTTGTGTTGTATTTTTGCTTCAGGCAGCACAAACACAACATGAGATTTTTACATATACAGAAATCAGATGTCAGGTAAACTTAAGATGTAGTCAACAACGTGAAGCAACATTTATAGTCAGACCAGGTGAGCCAGAATTGGTTTTGTATAGTATGGAATATGTTAATTAAGAAATTTCACCTAATAAAATGATGGTAGATTGGCATCTGTTTTAGATTCTTCAACTTCAGCAGCCTGGCACCACTCAAGTCACCAACAAGGATGGGGTGACAAAGGATGGAAGCATTAAAAATGGAAGAAATGGCAGCTAAGCATGAAGAAAAATTGTCATTGTTTAAAAAATATGAGAATGAAAGGAAGAATTTTACCCACCAAGCAAGCGAGTGACACCCTTGGTAAAACTGTATTGACTACCTATCTGCAAGAGATCATTTGTCTTCTTTTCTCTTTGCAAAATTACTACAGCATCCATTTTTTTTCCCTTCTGGAAGTATAGCTCACTTTGATTGTGGGCAGGGCTTCTGACATTTGGCAGCCAAACTCTTGTGCGTATGTCTGTTACACATAAGCCTCACTCTGAAAGTGCTGGGAAATAACGGGCAGAGAACTCAGGCTTTGAAAAAGTTCACAGGAAAAGAAACTACCAGTTGTAGTGGACAAGTAACATGAATATATAAGAAAGATCTTAAGATGCGCTGGGAAATAGAGAGTGTTTTTTGTCCAACGTCACTGCAACATTAGATTTTCTATTTCTGGAGCAAGTCTTACCACCTCTGGGAACACATCATGGCTGATAGGTTATTAATTGGATCAGTGAGAATAGAATTAATCTATTTTCAATATCCACTTTTGGAAAAGATAGCAGTCAGAGTAGCAAATGTAACACCATCAAGGACAGGTGTCACACTTTATAGAAAGTGGATCACAAGATCTTCTATAAGCTCCTTGGTATTTCCTATATCAAGGTGCAAATGAGGAGCACATTCCCAATTTCTGATGATATAATTTTGGTTTTAATTTCCATTCACAGACTGATAATAATCCACAAAATTATGTCAAAAAAAGTCTGTGAGTATATTCCCTCTTTTCTCCCCAACAATTCATCTAAACTAAGCTTCACAAAAATACTCCATTTACCGGTATCTGGCACCCTTATATAAAATAATGTGTCATTTGTCACCATGGCTTGTAATCTGAAAATATGACTGGGGAACTGATGGAGACCAAAATAGCCTTTTACAGTCTGTAGGTGGCCAAAAGATTCTGCAGCTTTATTCCATAAAATTCCTTGCTGCTGTGATTTCTTTCTCAAGAGCACTTGTCAATCTGCTTAAAACTCTCACTCACATGGGCCCAAAGAGAGACATGGGGGTTTGTTCAAATTGTAACTAAATATCGTTATACATTAAAATCTCTCTTTTCAAATGTAAACAGGATATTAGCAATTCCATAAATTCTGCACAAATTTTTACTTTGAAATTCTGGGCTTTTAAAATCATCTCAAGGCTTGAAGAATTTAAAGCCATATACCTTGAAACCTAACAGCAGAGAATCTCAAGTGAAACTGGGAAATTCATAGTCTTAATATCATTCCTTAATCCTAAATTTTACACGCAGCCTGTATATCATGTTCAGTACTGTTATTATTTATGGTAGTCTATAAATGGCTTGCATCTCATTAATGGGTATTTTTAACTTAGAAGAGAATTTGGATAAAATTTTAACGAAGGATTGTAACTACTCTCAAGGAAATTATCAGCATTATCTGCCTTAATAATTATTTTTTTTTAAATCAACTATTACAAATCAAAAAAGACAAGTAAAAATCATAGACTATAAATAGTATGACCTAAGAAAATTATTGATTATATTTTTGTTTCATTCTCAACAAAAAAAAAATTATCTTTGCTTTCTCACAATTATCCTATTTCTTCACCAAAAGGAGATAGAATTCCCCTATGTGCATTTAAAAATTAATTGCACACATTGCAAAGTTTGATTTTTTTTTTCCATTTGGAAGAAAACTCATAAAAATGTAATTTTAAAATATCTAACGTACATTCTGTAGGATTTATGAGTCTCAATAAGAAAACTAAAATATAAAATATTACTAAGGATGGGAAAGATTTTTTTTCTTCACAATTTTTGAAGTGACAGTTAAAAGATGAAACAGTGTAATTCAAATCTGGGATGTGATCTTCAGATAATTTAATTGTTTAAAGCATTTTGAAATATATGTGGTGCAGCTATAGTTTATAAAAATGATTGGTGTGTTCCTGGCATTAAAGATCAATTGTATATACTTGAGGCAATGTTTGTGGGTGGAAGTCTCAGCTCCAGAGTTGAAGCCACTTTGTGAGGTGTGGCTTAGGTACACAATTTCTTCCTTTACAGATAATTCCTTGCAGATGGGTATTAGGACATGGTCTGCCCAGCATCTCCAACCTGGCACAGGACTGTGCCTGTGGGACGATGAAGAGAGCAAGGACTATTTAATCAGTAAATGTTTTCATATGGCTTTTTTGTTTTTTTGTTTTTTTTTTTTTTTTCTTCACATTTGTAGCTCTCTGAGAGAAGGGATAAAAAGAAGCTGCTTCCACGGCTGCCAAAGAAGGGGAGGGTTGGTTCTGCCTGTGGATGAATGAGGCAAGCCTTCCCCCCCCTGGAGCTACCACAGCATCCCTCCAAACCTTCAATAGAAGGACAGCTGCTTCAGCTCAGATTTTTCTCCTCAGTTCCACAACAGCAGTGTGGTGCTCTGTGAATGAATTCAGTGTTTGCTGTAAATGCAAGGAATGGTAACTGTACTGCAGAGAAGGGGATGTAGGTGTCTCTTGATGTGGGGAACATGCTAGTATATGTGTATGCTGAACACTGTGCTGATACTCAGTGCAAATGAAAAAGTAAGAACCTGGCCTACTTGGACTGTCCTGTAAAAGCTTAGTGGTTTTCTGTCACAGTGCATGAGGGTTGCATGCATGACCTGCACCTAACCCTAGGGAAACCATCTGGGCTCTGGTAGCTGTACCATTTTCTGTTGTTTCTTGCAGAAACTGATTCCAGATCAGAACTGTGTGACTTCACTGCATGAAGGACTCAAATACTCCAGATCCTTTGCTGCTGAATAAAATAGGAATTGCTTTTCCATCAGTCTTGAAGTTTTCTTGCCTCTCCCAGCCATGTATTAACAGCTCAACAGCTGTGAAATAGTTCTCAACATCACTGTGTGCTTCTCTCACCACTCCTGATGCCATCTGCTGAACACAGGCATGGTTCTTACTCACACAGCTCCCAGTGGTCCAGTTTTGTAGACCTCTGTGATGCTGGTTTTTGCTCAGCCCTCATCTCATGTTGCACAGGCCTTTCTTCTCAGCCTTCACAGTCTGTCCTTGCCTTTAGGCCATCTTGGTTAGGTATGTGTCAGAAAGGATACTCTTTGCTGCCTGAGTGTTTTTCCATGGTTTCCAGGGACCAAAATGGAGATAAAGAACAATAGTAGAAATGCAATTAAAAGCACATTTTTGATTTGATTGTTGTTTTTCTTTTTAAGCAGTCTACTTTTAGTCGCAGTAAACTAAGGTCAACTTCCCTGTTTCAGTCTGACACAAATTAGCAGTTTTATATGGGTCCTATCTGCATTCCTTGGAAGAAGCACACTTGGAGACTCCTCTGCCTCGATGTGCTGCTCCAGAACTACAGCTGAGCGATTTGTAGGACATACATTGCAGGACACCTTCCTGCAGGATATCAGGGTGCTGTGAGGCTCAATGGTCCCTGGGGACCAGGCTGATATAGTGGGAAAGTCAGGTCCAAGGTCAGGCTGGGAAAAAAAGACTCGCAGATCAGGGTCTAGTGCCCTCAAGCTCCTTGTGGATGATTCAAATAGAAAATACAGTTCTACTTCTGAAGTAAACCTACTCCCAGGCATCCCTATCATGAAGGTTTTCTGTTCCGTAGATGTGTGTGCCAGATTATCTCTCATTACAAAAACATGAAGGCACTAAGTTGAAGCTTCAGCTCTAATACAGTATTTCCCAAGAGCTGTTGATTCCAAGGCAAAGCAAGCCCTTATGCAATTCCAGCACTGTTTTGCTCACAGAAAAGAAACTACCTACAGCCTCTCATTCAGAAGTCATGAACAGGGTTTATAATTAGTAAAAGAAACACACAATTTTTTTCTAATTTTTATACAAGGAAGAACATTTTGTCATGGTACCTTTGAAGTGGTCCTTCTGAGAGGCATTCAGTAGCACTGAAACCTAAAAATTAATTTAGATTATCCACATCTACTTGTATTTTACAGTAATAATCTGTCTTCCAAGTGTTACCTCTCTGTAACTATTACATATTTTAAAGTTATCACCTATAACTTTTTTCAAGTTATAGGTGAGATCTGCTAAAACTAAGAATGACATCTGCATCTTCTGAGTCCCATATCAGTACTCTGGTCTTGCTGCCTACATTATCCTCCCCTTTCTTGGAGGAAACTCCCCTAACCCAGCCCATTGCAGGAAAGCCTAAGTCACACTTGCAGATAGGAAAGAAACAAAACTAATGTAGTATATATAAATTTAACCAATCATTTTAGCAATTCTTTATAAAAGGAGGAAAAATAAATGCAGAATTGCAAAAAAAATTGCAAAAAATATTGCTTAATTATAGCCTTGAAATCTTGATACCGCATTTAATAATCCATTTTCTCTGGAAACAACACACAACCCATTTTCTGTCCTTCATGACATGGAATTTGTTCAGATGATCAATTTCTATCTGAATCTCAATTGCTGACTTTTTCAAATATTCCTGTTTGTTTCCTGCCCAGTAGCTATTTATTAGCTCATAAAGGCACTTTTCTTTCTTTTGCTACAAATGTGTGTAATAAAATAGTTTATTCTCTTCTGTACATATTTAATTATTTTATTAGACTATGTTATCATAATGAAAGGTTGACTGAGAAAAAAACTAAGTTCTATTTAAATAAACCAAATTAAATTATTTATTTCAAAAGAGTAAATTTACTCTTAAGTATATTCTTATTCTGTTTCTCCCTTAGTAATACCTATCAAAATGATCTAGTATTATCTGCAGATGTGATGAAAATAGCCATGATTTAATATGTACTCAAATATTAATTGCAGCTTGTTCATGATGAAAACAAACCACTTTTCAGTATGCAACAGCTGAACACTGTAGTTTTTATAGGTTAATTAGCCCTCAACATGGGTCTCAGCTTTATAAAAAAAAAAGAGTAGGCATGCATCTCAAAGCATCTTGTTTTTCATTGCACATTTTGCTTGGAGACTAAGTATAAATGGGTCACATATCTATCACAAAGTTATTAAATCCTTAGGAAAACCCATCGTGCATAGGTTTGCATGGCTATAAAATAAATATGAGTTCCTGTCTTTTTTTTCAATACTCAGTCAGTGAGTTAGATTTTTATGCTGAGACCATTCTGAATGCTTTAAAGAAGTGTTAATTCTGTCTTTTACTTAATTTTAAAGGAAAAGATTGACTTAACATTTGGGGTTAACATTTGTTTCCCACTTTTGATTAATAGCTTGTAATGGAAAGAAAAATAAAACCACAGAATTTGAATGAAGTTTGATGAAAAGCTAGCAGAGTTTTAAATATATACAATACATGCATTTTAAAAATTAAATATTTTTGGAATTTTTCAGTTATATAGGACAAAAAATGGGGAGAAAGTGCATTTTTATTTGGTAGGAAGTGCTATAGTGTTGATAAAATATCTCAACATTTTCCAGAGAAATAAAAAGTTCAGAAAAGCTGCCTTAATACCTCCCTTAACATCAGTGGAAAAGTTTACAATGTTTTCTTCTTTAATTCAGTATAGTGATTTTTTTTTTCCTTATTATCTGTTCTGATAATATTCCTTTGTTTTGATGCTTACTTCAAAACACAATTCTGTAAATCTGAGTTGATGCCACTGCTGCTCTCCTCCAAAATGATAAAAGATAAATTTATAAATTTGATAAAAGTTATTTTTTTATAAATTGGCTTTTCTGCAACAGATGCATTATATCAAAACAAACAAACAAACAAACAACACACACACACACCCCCCCAAAAAAATGGACTAATTCTGTTTATAGAAAAAAATCCATGTACCAGTTTATGTACTGCTCATGCAAGGTGTTATGACTGATTGATCTGAAACCAAGATAGTATTGATGGGTGTCTATCTTTGTCAAAGCTTCTCTGTGCCATTATATCAAACTGAAGGCTGGAACAATCTCGTGCAGCAGCTCCCATAGAGGAGTTGATGTACAGTCGCCAATTTGCTTTCAACACCTGTGCTGATTAGTTTTAGAGGCTTTACATTAGCATGCTGACTTCTTCTCTGCTATGAGAAAAGATTGTTCACCTGAAGCCATTTCATGGAGAAAGAGACACATTTTGACAGACTGGAATACTGAGGGAAAAAAAGGAGTCAAGGCTGAAATAGGGCAATTGTCGTTCTAAAGCTTATTTCTGATAAAAAGAGAGGGGTTCACATACCTATTCTTCATGTTCTTTCTGATACATCAGGCAAAAGGCTCTGTCTGGTCTTTATGATTCTGTTGTTCAAATTACAGGTTTTGCTTGTGGCTTCCTCTGGTCATGAAATGGTTTAATACTCCTGGATCACAGAGGAGAATCACTTAGGAGATACTCCACAGTCTCTTGTGATTAAGTATGCTATTAAAACTACAACCCAGACATGAAGATCCTGTAGAGAGACTCTGGAGGCTGACATTTGCAGTTTAAAAGGATCTTAGAAAACCTCTTACATCTGTCTGGAAACCTTAGATTTATTCACATCGACCCTCCTGAACTTGATGTTCTAGCCTGAGCTATAATCCAAAATCTTTCATGAAACTGCGTTCCCCCAAGCCTCCTTAATATCGCTAGCTCTTAGATAATGGGGATTAAAGTCTTAAGGCACCCCGAGATCTTTTAACCCTGAGCTATTTTGCAGGTTTCACTAAGCTGCATGCTGCTCAAATTGTAACAGCCCAGATGCTGGCTTCAGGCTGTTTTCTTTTGATATTGCAGCCAGTGAAACTCTCCTGTCCACTGTTGCTCATTCAGAGTGTGAAAACATGAATGCTTATTTACATAGTCTATCCAGCTGTATTTAAGACTCCAAGAAGGAAAGGTCAGTAGTACAATACAGAGCCCTTCACAGAACTGGGAATAATCATGGTAATTTTTTAATGGTGGGTGGAGAGGGTCATGGGGAGCTGTGTGCATGCATGCAACAAACACATTACAGGTCTCTGAAAATCAGTAATCATGGCTCTACTATTCTGAATACAGTAAAATACTGTAGTTGCAAAAGAATTCTGAAGTACTGATTGCTAGAGTGTTAGTGTTGTTCTCACTAAGTGTCTTTAATTCACATGTAAATAATGCATAAAACCATTACTTCTTAAAAGAATTTACACAACGTGAAACATAAATATCCAATGATACCTGAATAAAACATTTCATATGTGTTTCAAAGCTGACAGCACAAACATCAATTATGTAATCTATATATTGTACATCTATGGACAAATATTTTCCAAAATATGAAAATGCCACATAGTGGCAAGTTGGAAATCAGGTTGGAAATTATGAGAATATGTGGACTTGTAATTTAAAACGTTGCCTAAAAAAAAGTAAAAAAGGAAATGCATTAGACTAATGACTTTTATGGACACGCTCTTTGCCGACAATGACAGTTGTGCTTACAGGCTCCCAGCAATTCTCAGGACTGCAGCTTCTCAAAGTATTAGCAGAATCTGAAAAAAAAAAAAGGAGACAAAATTACTTATTCTTTGAAGACTTCCAATTATAAGTTTTTTAAGTATTTCTAACAATTGGTTTGTATTTATAAAATGGCTTTTAAAAGCATTATCTGTTCATCACGCATGACACTGATGTGGTTCCATTTAGGTGTGTCTTAGAGATAATTAATTCTTTGTGATTACAAACTCGATATTCATTTGGGATTACAACTCAACGTTATTACTGTGAGTTCATAAATTAATCCTACTAAATTCATCAAAGAAAAACAACTCTGAAAAATTAAAATTGCTACTTTTTCTCTAAGTCGATTCTATGAAATACTTTTATCCATTAGAGATTTTACTAAAAAGAGTCAATTAGAGACTTCCCTATAGTAAAAACAGTACTGTAACAAATAATATGTAATGTGGTTTTAGTGCTACAGCGCTTTAGACTGCGTAAAGAAAAGAAACTGTGCTCCATGAATATTGGGAAATTGCTGCATTAATATTTTTTTCACATGCTAAAAATTAAGGGGGAAACTTATATTTGTTTTTATGATTTTGATTCAAAGACTACTTGAATCAATGGAAATTATTCCCGACTTATACATAACTGCCTGATGGTCTGGATGAAGGAAGTATTGGTTTTATGATCTATTTAGTCTGAGGATGAAAAATCTGATCCCACATTAGCAGGAAGAGGGGCTTAACATGAAACCTTCACCATTTCTCTGACTACCAAGAAACAGGCTTCCTGTCTCAAAAAGGTTTCATCTTATAGTCAAAATGAACATTTCAAAAGAATTTCTATTAGCAGAAATATCAACTTGTTATAGAGTGGTTGAAAACAAACCCCCAAACCTCAGAAGTTGCTGTGAAAGAGAATTGTTGTCAGCTCTGCTATTACCCACAAAGGTCTTTGAATCATACTCATTATCCCTTTAATCTCTTTATGTGTTTCCCATGAGCAGAGGACAAAAATGAAAATGGAAAGCTCTGTGCATCATCGACCAAGATCAGACTACTGAGTTCATAGCTAGAACTGTAAAATACCACCATCCAAGTTCTCCTTCCAACAAGTGCTGAGATAACAGAAAAAGATAATGCAAAAGGAAGACCTGTGTGAGGTAAGGAGTAAATATTTATTATCTTATAGAAAAATGTACTTAAAATATATATAAGATTTTATCTCTATTTAGTGGCAAGCCATGAAAAGCTGTAAGCAGCACTGCTACCTCCTAGTTCCCAATATTATTTCCTAAAAATCTACTGAAAGCACTGTAAAGCAAATCAAAATATTAGCCAGCTCTGCCTTGGAACAGCTTCTGAAAGGCATGAGTAACCTTCTTCTTTTAGAAGGGGATGACATTAGTTATCCTCCAGCCAGGCTGGCAGCTACTATAATCATTCCAGTAATTTAAAGGCCCAGGTTACTGACTTCTATGTGGGGAGCACTGATAAGTATCAGTTAGGGGGGTTAGAGACAGATGTCTAGCAATTTGTAACACTTTTTATTCTTCAGGTTCTGAAAGATATTTTTATGTCTTAACTATACACACATACCTAAACTGAGTCACTTGTGATGGTGAATCCAACTGTTAGATTACCTGTTAGGTTTTGGCACACAATGCAATAACTGTAACTGCAACACTTCCTTATGCTTAGAAGATGAGATGCTCACTTTGTGAGTACTGGAAGCTATAGTAAGAACCGGTTTCTTATTAATGATGATCACTGTGCATTTATTTATTTATTTGATATTTGACACACAAGAGAAATGAATGCAAACAGCTACAGTAGGAAACTGAAAAATGGGTACTAGCATTGTGATAGTAACAGTCACAACTGCTTTGTTGTTCCATTTCAAAATGTGTAAGACAGCAATAATGTCAATGTTCATCCCTTAGATAAAGGAATTGTATGTGCAAAATACTCTAGAATCACATTTTAATGTTCTTTTTAATACATTGCAAATGATCTGTCCTTTTTATCTCCTTTCTTCAAAATATTAACAAAATATTTAGCAGTTTTCCTGCTGTTTTGCCTAAAAGAGTCATTTTAATTCAGATGTCAGCAGTGATATCTGTTGTCGAACAAATGAGAGAAAAACCAATATGTTCCAGTCTTTTTAGAAAGGATTTGAATACAATTGAAGTCTATGTAGATAAGGATTTTGTGTTTTGGAAAGTGTAAAGAGATAATGAAACAAATGATTCAGTATCTCAGTATCTGTAGAAATGGAAATAGGAAAAACAAATAAAGAATATCACCAGGAGAAAAATGTTCTTTTTTTTTGAATATGCATTTTGCCTACAGCTTTAAGCAATATGTTTGCTATCAGAACTCATTCTTTTTCTAATGAGTAATATTGATGTCTATCATTGTAAAAGCCAGCCAAGTCACACACACAGACATACACGAGTGCAGATTTATACATAATTTTCATGCACATAGATGCAAAAAAAAAAAAAAAAAAAAACCAAAAACCCTATGAATTACATATTAACCCTACACATGTATAAAACCTTTTTGGTCCTTGAAAAAAATATTCCACATAACATTATTCTTAGAGGATGTCTGAATTATGCTGAAGTTACACTGAGAGAAAATGAGATGAACCAAACCCTTTGACTGTTTCTTTTACTGCCTTTGGTTTAGCCTTGTAAAACAGATGTTGCATTTACAAGGTTTTACTGGCTCTATTTTTTTAAGCAAAGAAAAATGTCTCTGCAATAGTGCTGTCAGAGTCCTGTAGCAAGTGCACTTGGGCTATGTCTGAACAGCACAGATGATGAGCATCCTGCATGCCTGGAGTCCCAATCCTCAGGCACTGATCACAGTGTGCTGCTGCTGCTCCCCCTGGCCTGATCACCTACCCACTCCTTCCGACCCTTGGACACAAGAACATAGGGGAGTGAGAGAAGGTGGTGCAATTCTGGGTCTGTCTCTGATATTATCTGGGGTCCTGCTGAGCAAATACATTCTTGGACAATCTCCTTAAGCCCACTGGAGTTGCTGGGAATTTTTCAAGCAAACAATTATCTCAAATTCTCCCTATGACAGTGAAGTCAGACTAGAAGACATAGAAAAGAAATGTTTAACTCAAGGCAAGTATACTTACTCTAAACCACAAGTACTCAAATGGCCTTAGGCTCTGAGAATTATCAGAGTAGTTTAAGACCAAGATATGTATTTGTTATGCCATATATATTAAATTTTATATTATTTTAGTAGCTCTTTTGATTTTGACCATTTAAACAAGCTAAAGCTTGGATTTCAAAAACAAGCCAGGCAGAAATTTGGAATATATAAGTCATACTGAAAAAATATGTTTTAGTCTCATCAGATTACAAATTTCAAATGGAAGTCTGTTCATTAAAATGTTGTTCTTAGTAACACAAGGTTAATTTTCATACAGCAGAGATGGTGATAGACTTATTGCTGAATGACAATTAGTAATTGATCTAGTTTCAAGTTCCACTGGTGCTCAGAATAGTCTGTAATGTTGCTTAACCTGTTAAAAATTGCCAAAAATAGTTTATTTTCAGGGTTTCCAAATCCCAGTAATACATATGCTATTTTCATCAAAACTTACACAGTTGCTTCTGTCTAGATAGATAATTAAAACTTGAAAGATAACTCCCAACCAATGCAACATTTTTCCAGATTTAGGCCACATCATTATAATCAGTACTTGTTATATTTAATGTCTATTTTGACCTGATTTGATAACTGACATACTGGGATCTCAAGCTATTATGCTACTACCTCATTGTTAGAGAATCAAATAATTAAATAGGATTAAATGTTAAATCCGGACAAGATTTTTTTATTAGTTTATTAGTTTTGCAAAATCTTCAACTGTTATGACCACTAATGCTCAAGAATTTAAAAAAAAAAAAAATTATGGTCTTCTGGTTTAGGACAGGTCTTTGAACAATTTCAAATGGAACACTATTAAAAAAAAACACAATCTGATTGATTAAAACTTCTCCAGTGACACAGAGCAGGTTGGCTGGGCATGGTTTATGGCTTTATTAATGTAACATATTCACTATTTTAATTTCAAATGCACGATTTTAATTTCAGGGAAGCCTTTTTTAGTAAGTAGCAGTCTCTAAATACTTACCCATAAGGCTGCTTCCAGCAGTCTGCCTAAATTATATGAGGATAGTCTGTGTCTCAGTGCACAGAAATGCTCCTTTTATTAGTACAACCAATTAAAACTGAGATATTATATGACAGCTGTGAAAATTGTTAATAATTAGAATCCAGTAAATGACTGCTGTGTCATGATTCTGATCCCTGTACAGTCATCCTCACCTTGAGAGTATTTCAGATTAAAGGTAAAGGAAGAAGACAGAAGATTTTATTTGAATCCATTGCCTCTGGGAAAATGATGATGGAAGTAAGAACACAAATGGTATCTTTCTTCCTTGGGGGTTTGTCAATAGTTGTGTTGCAGCCAACACTAGAACTGTCAGATAAATGAGTCATTAAGAATTCAACTTCAAGACAGGGAGCTAAGTTTTTCTGCAAATGTTGAACAGCCAATACAATCCCAAAGAGAAGTAGATTACATTAGTCACAAATGTATATAAGCCTCTTTGAAAAAAGGCTGGAAGAAATCATAAGATACCAACTACCAATTGGAGTGAGGTGGATGGGAAAGTGTAATTGACTTTGGTATGAAAAGATATGCTTTCCCATAGCATTTTGCTCCTGTAGATTTTTATGAAGACCTACCAAGACCTGAAAAATACAATCCTGCAAGTCCATCTCAACAGACAATTTTAAAGACATGTGACACCATTTCTGAACCATGGTTGCTTACATCATTAAGGTAAGAAAACCAACCAAAATATGTAGATTTGGAACTACATGGGCTGTTTTACTTTTAGCAAAAAAAGGTGAACTGTCATCAGATAGAGTATCATTTGTGAACCAAATGGTTCACTTTTGAAGTAGAATATAATTATCTCACATTTACTCATTGGAATTTCTGGCATGAAGTAAACCCAAAAATACATATGCAAAGTTGTATTAAATATTCATAGGTGCCCACAATGAGAAAAACCATTCCTTACCACAATTTATATTGCCAACCTTCTTTTAACTTTTTGCACAATATATATAGCTACCAGATCATATCAGAGGTTGATAGCAAGACCAGTAATAGGAAATAAAAAAAATCCCATTAAAAATGTAGGAGATAATATTATTTCACAAAAAAATGTTAGGTGAACAATAATTACTTGACAGTAAAAGCCAGATTACTTTCAACTGCAGCTGCATTTCACATATCTTTGAAAGCAAAATACCTCAGCAGTAGACTCTGTTAACTATTACTATAATATAACTATTATCCATGAAAAATTTGAATACCTATTTTCACAACAGAAATGGCACTAGTATTCCCTAGACCATAAAAGTCCACCTCCCATTTCTTTGCTTTGGGCTCATATTAAGAAGGGAACAAAAATAAACATGATTATACTGTTAAACATAACCAATGATTTTTAAACAAAGTCCTTGAACATCCTCTTTGGGAGGACAAGCAAATATAATTAAAGCTAAACAGAAAAGCCTTTTTCTGAATTTCCAAAATTGAAAGCACGAGAAAAAAACTTTGTTTTTTCAAATTGCCCAAAGATGTGAAAAACCTTAGTACAAGATGTACATTTGACGCCCCGGATTGCAGAGGGTGACCATCATTGAGAAGTGGCTGAATATACTGACGGGCTATCTCAGAACTGAACTGTGAGCTCAAATCTGGACATGATGGGAATGTGATATTGGGTGATCTTAGAAACTGACACTTTGTAAAAATAAAGCACTTAGCAAATTCAAAGCCAGTCTTCTTTTTTACAGCAGTCTTCTTTTTTCCCTTAACTACTATGAAAATAGAGGGTTGTGAATGCACAGTGACTTTCCTTCAATTATAAGAAGTTCATCAAGATGTTAGAAATAACATACTCAGTACCATGACAATTAAGCTGAAAAATAAAGTTTTAGCTCGTATCTATGGATATTACTGATCTGTGGAAAAGCATTTTATTCAGTTTCTCATCTAAAGCCATAAAGAGATTTCCATACATATTCATTTAGCTATAAGAATCTTTTTCCTCCTTTCCGGAAGATAGCAATTAGGACTACAAATGCATAACAGAGTGTTGTGCTACACCTGTCTTACTCCTGCAATCCAGCTGTTCTGGTGATAACGAGTACTCAGTGTGGAGCATGTGGCTGTCAGGGTCGCAGGCAGTCTGCAGGATGCAGGTGCTCTCATCACACTTCTGCCTATGATTCTCTCTGTGCCCAGGAGCCCACACAGTTACCAAGGAGGTTAGGATGAATATATCTCAATATTCTATTGGCTTCCACAAAGAAAGATGAAATTATTCTGACAGCACTGAGGTGTAGAAGGCAGTGTCTGAACACAGGGTAGGTTGTGGCCCATTCTCTGCATCACTCTAATTTTACAAGCAGTTTTAAACTGTCACGGTGATGAGTCCCTGTGCAAGATGTGTTATCCTGGTGTGGGATATTGTATTTAGCTGAAGAATCTGGGTTGCACATGAAACATCAGTGTTTACCAGAATGAAGGGATTGAATTAAATGTGTGAAAGGTGTGAAATACCACGTGGCCTTTCATGGACAACCCCTATTGATGCAAGAAGCAAATACTTTTGATAACTTTCTGGTAACATTACAGTGATTTTCTTTGTATCAAAGGCTTTAGAACATGAATGCTTGATCATCTTTGTAACATTCCATGTTACTGTCTGCTAACAATGCAAATAGCTCACATTTAATGTGGCCTCCCAAACAAGTTACCAAAAGCTCAAATTGTGGAAAACAGTGCTTTTTTCCAGAAACATTTATGATTGTTTGTCACATATATATGCTGCATTTCTATCATATGAGAATTTTGAAATTATGTGACAGGAATGGATCTGATCTATTGCTCTGTATAGATGCTCAGATAAAAGAGTGTCGCTATGAAGGCAATAGGTGTCCTGAAAATATGCTAAGCAAACAGATTGATTAGAAATTTTGACTTCTACAAGCAAGCAAACAGGAAAGAGTTTGACTCATTGGTCTTAATTTTAGCACAAAGTCGGTTTATCCAGGAAAGGCAAGAAGAGCTTTTTTGTGTATAAAGGATGTGGGAAATAGCAGAATTAAAGCACTCTCTGAAGAATTGTAATATGAATATGCTGCGGTATGCAAGATTTATATATCAAGAATGAGAGCCAATCTGGGTGACAAGATGAAGTACCATAATGTGCAGCTGAAAATGCCATAGAAGGAAAATCTAAAATAATGATGAGTCAGTACTTAGGTATAGTCCAGACAAATAAAAAGCAACCATGAGCACTGATAAGATGTCGCATACCTCATTGTATTCGTGTGTTTCTCATTATTTAAATACATATCATCTATTTATATTTTTCTGTATATTTTTTCTTGTGGCAGCAGCTCTCTGGCCACAGAGAGAAACACTTTTCCAGGCATCATTCTTACAAAAGTCTGTGAGAAGATCAGAGAAAAGAATGAGAAGCAATTCGTATCTTAACTTGCTGCACCTGGTATTGTGAACATGTGGAATGTGTTATAGAGATTTATTTACCAAAGTGTGGTTTCTTAATTAACCAATGGTGATAGTGTTTTAATTAGAGGACCAATCAATTCCACCTGTAGAGAACTAGGGTATAAAAAATAACTAGGGTTTCTTAATAAAGATTATTATTAATCAGCCTTCTGTGAATCATGGAGTCTATGCTAATTATTACCCAGCTGGAGGCCCACGTGAGTGGAATATTTTCTCCTTGGAGAAAATAATAAACCTAATAGTACTAATAACAACAAAAACAACAACAATAATACCAATAATAATAATAATAATAATAATAATGAAAAGGAAAGAAAGAAATAAGGAAAAAACCCCAAAGATTTATAACCCAAAAGATGCACTATAAAATCCTTTGCCACCTTCTGCCCCATGCTCAGGCCATTCCCCAACAGCAATTATTCCCCAGAAAGCTCCCCTGAGTTTATTTACGGAGCATGACAATCTATAGTATTGAAAATCCCTTTCTCCAATTAAGATCAGCTGTCCTAGCCATGTTCCCTCCCAGCTCACTGAGCATCTTTTCACTGGCAGCATAAGAGACTCTGAAAATTCCTTGATTCCAGCAGTACTTAGCAAAAACTAAAACTTCATTGTCTTATCAACATTATTCTCATATTAAATCTGAAACACAGCACCACAGCAGCTACTAAGAAGTAAATTAACTCTATCCCAGCCAAAACCAGGACACCATTAATTTGGTAGAATACCAGAGCCTAAGAACTATGGAGGGACTAATAATTGAGACATAGTCTTCTTCCAAGGTTCTTCGTATTTTTACAGAATAGAGTGGTGTAATAGTTCCCTCTTTGTATGTTTCAGCAGCAACTTATATCAGTGAACAGTGAGAAAAGGCAGATTCTATATTATCTGCACTGTTTCCAGCAGTCTATAATTTTCTTATCTCTCCAGCTCTTGTTTTTAGGTCCCAGTCCTGATACACGAGCATTAGTTGACTCTCAAGATCTCTGTTGGTGTGAAGAAGGAGATCCTACCAAAACAAAGCCTAGAAATGTTTTTTTTGAGAAGGTACTTTCCACTTGGAAGTTGAGGAAACAAGTGAAAAAGTCCAGTTGCTGTGGCTATACGCTGTCCTCCCACACAATGCCAGGGGCTGAGCATCCTTGCAGTCCTCCATGCTCCTGGTTCGCAGCATAAACACCTTGCTGTTTTGGAAGGTAGCACAGACCTTACATTGTTTGGCACATTTCAGATTCAAAAAAAAAGAAGCCCACACAAATAAATAAAACTGATGTCCTAGGATGACAGTGGCACTCCTTCAAGCTCCCAGAGGACCCTCTGCCAAGTTTTTCGTAATTCAAGTTCAATTCCCAGTCCACATCACCTGACAGAGGATCTGTTCCTGAGAAGGGTATGTGGGTATGCATGTTCCTTAGGGTGTGGCTTCAAAAGATAATCCACAATGTGCCCCAGTGGCTATTGTAAAAGTATTATCAGTAGCTCTGTAACTCATTATTTAGGCCACAAGCCAGTATATTTTAAAGCTCTGAGTCTCTTAAAGATATTATGTTAAATGATAATGATGAAGAAGAAGATGATGATGGTATTAATAATAGTGATAATATATTGTATGATAACTGGGGTATTAATTATATCAGTAGTAGTACTAGTAATAATACATAGTACTATTGCCACTAATAAAGAATATCTTGGTTTTCCTTCCCTTTTGTTCTGAGCAAGATATACATAGTAGGCTGTTGAACCCCAAGTAGACTTAAACCTTCATTTCAAAGAGTGTTTTACTATTTATACAGGCTTTTCTATTCCACATATTTCACTATGACTGGAATAATGTATCTTCAGGATCCAGGCCATTAAATAATTTTCCTCAAAAAAGTATGATTTTATTTACATATCTCACCGAGGCTGTTGAATATATGCTTACTCCTGTTCAAACAACTCTGTATTAATGCAAATAAGAATATTAGGGAACTTTAATAACATAAATTGCTCCTAGTACTTGATCCCCCAAGGTGTCCATACACATAGCATCCATAATATCTTTATTTTAGACCCCAGTTATATGCTATTACCCAGCAGATGATGCACAGCCCACCATGAATGTGGATGGACTTTCCTGAAATTTGTAGCTACCTCTTGCAATCTACTACTCATGGAATTATTGGACAGTCCAGGTTGGATGGAACCTCAAAACATCATCTGGTCCAAACTTTCATTGGAAGGAGGGCTTAAATGAGACCCTCAAGTACCCTATCTTTTTATCTATGTATTTATTATTTACATCAATGCCCAATAATGCAGTATAAATCCTAAAAACCAGAATATTCTAAGCAATATTTCAAGTCTTGGTTGCATCCCAGATTTTGAAATATATATTAATGTATTGTTTTTGCTGTTGTTTTGTTTAATTGTTAGTCTCAGATTATGGGAATGCCTTTGGATGGTTTGTCCTGATTATCATAAGTAAGGAATAGCTGCAGCTCAGAGATGTGAGTTCTTGACAAACCTAAGTCAAGTTTAGTCACTCCCACATAATTTATATACCTGGAATTAACAGTAACTTTGAAAACTTAAGCCCTATCTTCAAATCAAACTCAATAGAGTACATCAACAACACCTTTCAAAACATAAATTATTAAATGCTTTAGGTGAGTCAGTGTAATTCATGCTTTTAACTGCAGCAAAGTTAAATTTTCAAAATACATTGAACATATTTTAATTGGACTCTTTATGGCAATGCCTGAGGCTTTGATAAAAATTCACAACTACAAGACATAAATGACACTGATAAATTCACTGGGTGACAGGGTGAAATGAAGAACAGAGGTGAAATTTCAAAATGTGAAAGTCTTCCAAATTTGTGTCTCTATCTAGCAATAAATCCATAGTTAAAAGTAACAAATAGTATTTCTGGGATTGATGCAAAAAGAGATCATCTCCTCTCCATGGGTGAAGGAGATTATCCAGAAAACCAGAGAAGAAATTAATTAGAATTATCAGCTCCATTGAACTAATTAAATGGTAAAGAACAGAAAATTTCCACATAATGTGTGCCAGATTCTGTGTCTATGGGACCTGATTTCTAATTCTCTTACAGGAATAAATCCATGAAAGTAACTTGCTGAAATTGAATGTGGTTGTTAATCTTACTCTCTTCAACCTTCCTTTGTCCTACACATATAATCCTTTGAGAAATCAGGTATTTGTGGACTTGGAGTCAGAGTGCCATGAAATATATGTCTGGATGTCATAATCATATTTTATTACCAGAAAAAAAAAAAAACTTTCATGGGAAAAAGGAAGAGCTTTGACATCCTGCAAAATAAGAAAGCAGCCATTTGTGGATTGCAGGATACCAAGAAGGAAAGAACAGCATCTTCTTAGAGCTTCCTTGTTTTCAAGCAAGAATAGAGCTAAATGAGTTTTTTGCTTAACTAGATATTAATGATTATATAAATATGTATTTTAACTGTCTGCTTAAATGATGAACAGAATGGCATTAAAAAAATTGCAATACTCTGAACAAAGCTCCTGTGATGGTAATTACATCTCGTACATTACCTCATAAAAAGCAGTCAATTTGTGTAAGAGAATTAAACTTCAGTTTGAGAACTGTGTGGGTGTACACAAAATAACAAATAAAGAGCTACTCTTCTGCTACTCTGTCAAAAAGCTTTAGTGTAAAAGTCCCCTCAGAGGACATTTATTTTAGACATTTAAATGTTGAATTATTCTCAGATTTTCAGCCAATCATTTAAATTCATTAGAGTGCTGAATGCTGCATGTTCTGCATCAAGTCACAAACATACCACTTGTAAATGTTTATTAAAATCTCTAAGACACATTTGGAGTTTCTACTGAAAAATCTATTAACAGCACAAAGTCTTCTGAAGCATCAGATTTTGGATTGGATAGTGAGGAATTAAATATCAAGTAATTATAATTTAAACAGCTGTTAAAATGAGTATCTTTTCTGTGTCTTCCTAACAGTCTATCACTTAATTTCCTTCAGTCCAGCTAAGAATGAATTGTTACACAAGTGCAAAAATTTAAGCACTTGTTGTATGCAGGGTTGGTTCAGTTAGGGATTTTAATAAATGTTAGTTAGGTCAGTCCTCTGTACCCCTATCTTCCCCCACAAATGGTTCACTCCAAGTTACTTACCACAGGAGCTTTTACATGTCAATCTTACAGCCACTCCCAGGTTCTTCTTGAAAGTTCTGTAGCAATCACCCCACCTTTGCAATCTTATTTGTCTCAGAACACTGTACCCACCTCTGTTATGTTCCCATGCTGTGATCCACCTCACTCCCCTGTTGTCTGTCCCTATTGGGCAGGGGGGATTTCCGCCCCTGTTCGCCCGCCCCCTATTTAACCCAATGCTTTCATTGTCCATTCGCCATTTTGCCCTCGCACCGCCTGGGAGCAGCTGCTCCAACCATCGCAGTGGCCACGCGGGAAATAAAAGTTCTCAGGCCTGCAGAGCAAAGTGTGCCTTCTCTCGTCCCTTTGCTTCCTCTCAGCGTAAGGCTACGAAAGCTGTGTACCCACGCCGGAGCGCTCTACACCAGCAGAGAGGCGAACGCCGTTGCCCAGGAGCGTCCGTGCACGTGGCAGCTGCGGTCTCACCAAAGGGTGGCTCTAGCTGGGCTTTCCAGCTGCCCAAGGCCACAGCGAACAAAAGCCGCAAGCACTGTTGTAAATTAAGGTATTCTTTTGAACCAGGACTCAAAACTTAAAATTACGTGTTTCATCAGTGCCTACCCCTGACCCATGACTGATGTAAAAACTGTTACCTTTGGGGTAAGGTGTTCATACTTTTAAGGACAGCCACAGCAGCTGCCAAGTTTTCTAGACATAACCACTATTATTTTTCATTATGCTTTTTCCAAGTTTACCAAAAAAGTTGGTTCCAAGAGCTAAATAAATTTTTAAGACCTTTAAGTCCTTGCCAAGCATAGCAGTTCAAAAACCCTCTCCTGCTCTCTCCTCTCCTCATTCAAAAATGTTTTGATCAACATGAATTCTGGCATGTGTGATAGTTAATAACCTGCAGACGAGATAAATTACTAATGAGTCTTAGTTCTGAAAATGCTTCAGGGTCATGCTAGATGAGGAATAAATATCGTGTAGTGAGTATTCTTTTGCCCAGTTATTAGGTACAACAATTGGAACAACCTTCCCAGAGAAGTGGTTGAGTCACCATCCCTGGAGGTGTTTAAAAGATGTGCAGATGTGGACATGGCTTAGGGATGGACTTGGCAGTGCTGTGTTAATGGTTGCACTTGATGATTTTAAAAGTCTTTTCTAACCTACATGATTCTGTGACTCTATTAAAATATTGTCACCCTATCGTCTTCTGTCCTATAACAGCTTGTTTACATAGAAACCTTTTTAAAACTATGCCTATTATGTACCTATGTTCATCAAAAGTAAACTCACAAAGTAAAAACACTAACCATAGTATTTCTTCTTCCAATTTAAATTAATTCCCTGAAACAGCTGTTTCCCAAATGATGCTTGACCTCAGAATGTATCAGGTTATTCAAAATAACTTCAGGACTGTGGATTCAGAATTCAAAGTTAAATTGTAAGATCACTTTAAAAATTGTGATGTTATTGTCCAAATCACCCTTTTCATTATTAAAAATGCCCCTTTAGTTTTCTAGAAATATGAACAAATTTAATGGCATTATAAGAGAAAGCAAAACTTGAAAGCTCCTAATGCAGATAGCAGGTAATTCTCTGAAAATATGTAATAAAGAGGAATGAATTCCATTAAACTGCTACGTTTTTGTTTAAAATTGTGCACTATAAAACATGCTCTTACCCTTAGCACTGTTTTTTTTCCCTTTAATCTGAATAGTATTTGCTTATCTTATTACTTTACAAAATTATAGCTTTGTTTTAATCAGTACTACAGCTAAGCATATAAGATCTGTCAAAACACCATGGAGTAGGTAATGGAGAGAAAAAGAACATTTCAAAAAACTTTCAATGACAATAGAATTTTCAAGATTTCTTTAAACAACACTAAAAAAATGCTGCAAAAGATTTTTTGCTTGTGTCATGTTGGTATATAATTTGATTGAAGTTGTATATCTTTAAAATGTGTGTAACAGTCACTCATTTTAAAATTACTCTGTGTGTCCTACATTTTGTTACATACCATTCCCTATATCAGTTTTTCTTAAGTGCTTTAAAGAAGCTTCATATATGATTTTATGTTATCTTCATATATGATTTTATGTTATCTTCTTTTTTGCTCTGCAGAAAAAACAATATCCACAGCTTTCTTATTGCATTGGCTTTACGCAATGTGTTCTATCCCTACATTTACTTATTCTCTAATATCAGTGTTGACTTAAACACCTTTCTTAACAACTAATCTGCTGTTTTATGCTTTAAGTTAAAGGGATTCAGTCCCCAGTGTTCAATGTGCATGTAAGTGCACCACTTAGGAAGAAACATTTCTGAATTGTTGGAGGGGGGGAAAAAAAATCAATTTTTAACCCCACATGCAACTGGGCAAAATTGGTATTTCATATTTGTTCAAAGTGGATACTTTTATACTATTTAATTTACTGTCTATAAATTATTACTGCAAAATATAAGTTAGAATTGTTAATCAAATGAAAAATTATAGTTCGTGTCACACAAGAGTAAAATACTGTCCTAAGAATTTTGAGTGCCTATTTTTTCAAGAGTGGAGAAAAAAGAACATTAACAATAAGATGTGATTCCCTAGATATTGCTGGTATTCTACATTATGCTTTTATAGGATAACTTTTGCATAGAAGATCTTTTGATATTATTAAACCTCACAGATGGTCGGTATTGCTCACATTCTTTTATAACTCGCCGTAGGTGACTCACCGTAGGTATGGAGAGATTTTTGTGTCAGTGGCTGCTTAGCTTCTTCTCTGGAGCAAATCAGTCTTCTTCTCAGGCAAAATTATTCCTCACAAATTTCTCTGTCTTGGTTCCCAAGGTATCTTTTAGTAAGATAGTAAGATATGCCCTCATGGATTTGTGCTAATAACAGAAGAGATGCCATTACTATCAAATGCATAAGCATGAATTTTATCATATCCGACTTTACCCACTTAACATGTAGGTACCTGATCTATCATAATAATGTAGATAAATTCACAGAGAGTGAGGCTTCTCCAAAGGACAATTCATCTTATGCACTGTGAATACCTACCTAGGGATGAGAATAGTAGCACTGAAGAGGTTCATTTATCTCCATTGAAGGAATCCACATCACTAGCATAGATTAGGCTGCTAATTTTTAGGTGGCTAATATTGGCTGAGGTGATTCAACCCAGGTGATGAAGTAGCATTGTAGGTCACTGTCCAAGTCCTCTGTATTATGCAGTAGCTGTAACTCCTGCTGATATTACTGTATCTGATTAGCAACCAGTCCCACTCTAATGTATCTGAGTAGGAAATTTAGAATTAGAAATATCATTAACTGAAGCCTTTATTTTTCTTAAGTTTTCTGTTTATCCTTGCTAAGCAGAAACTGGCTTTGTGTTTATATAATTCCTCTCCTTCTCATATACTGAGTTGGTTCTAGATCATTTGTCTTTCTGTGCTAGAGTGAGGAATTTTTCCAAATGCAATACAACATGTCATAGATACAACATAGTCTGATGGCTTCCAGATGAAAGACCATATACTTTTTTAGCTGTACTCTTTGTGAGTCTTTGATGTATTATTTCTCCCAGGCTGCATGCTACAAAACTACAACTGAGGGACTGAATTTTGCTTTTTTTCTGGTTGACAGTCAGATCTATGGCAGGTTACTACATGACAGCCTTTAATTTTTGGCAAAATATTGCTATTCTGCACAACAGTAAATATATATTGAGCTAGAAAGAGCCCAATGACAGTCACTTAATATATTGTTCCAGAATGTCCTTTGGTTTACTGTGTCAATCATCTCCTGTCTTATTTGTAGGCGTTTGGTTTTTAAGAAAATTTGATGTTCAAATATTCTATGTTCAAGTGTCTTACATTCTGTGGAGAACCATGAATTTGGACACACGTCCTTGGAAAAGAGATTTATTGCTCCATGGTTTCGCCAATAATGCACTTCTCTGTATAATGCACTTCTCTGTGAATCAGGGTTTCGCTAATGTTGAGGTGCTTTTTCTAATTGCATATTTTACACTTAGGCTTGAATAAACCACAAAACCAAGAGTCCCTGGGACACTGCAACTACAAAAGCCATGCCAAATGAAGCACAGCACTGGCCCAACATTGCTCCATCAGAAAATTTCGTCTTGAAACCAACCACAGGCCAGGTACAACTGACTTAGAAAAAGCCTGATTTTATTGTTCACCTTAGCGTTAGGGTTCCACTTAGGGTAAGGGTTCAGAAAACCACAAAGCCCAGAGCTCCAGGCACACTGCAACTGCAAAAGACATGCCAAGGGGAGCACGGCACTGCCCCAACATTGTTCCCTCCACACCTTTCTACTTGGCACCAGCATCAGCCAAATGATCTGTTTAGTTCTTTATGGCAGCAGCTCTCTGGCCACAGAGAGCAGTCACAGACTTTCCAAGGCATTTTCCTGGGGAAGGCTGTGAGAAGCAGAGAAAAGAATGATCAGAACAGTTCTTATCTCACTTGCTGCTACACGTTGTTTGTGCACATGTGGAATGTGTTCTGGAGGCTGTTTACCCAAGGTGATTGCTTGTTTGGATTCTGGTTATGGTGTTTTGGATTCATTGACCAATTGGATCCACAGCTGTGTCGGGACTCTCAGCAGAGAGATTAATGGGTTTTTCTAGTTAGGGATAGTTCTTGTTAGTGTAATGTAGTGTAATATAAGTAGAAGATAATATAGTATAAGATAATAATAAAGCAATTGATCAGCCTTCTGCAATCATGGAGTCAACGCTATTACCCAGCTGGGGGCCTGTGGCAACAGCTCTTGGCTCAGGGTTAGGGTTATGCTTAGGGTTAAGACTGAGAAAACCACAAAGCCCGGAGCTCCAGGCACATTGCAGCTGTAAAGGGCATGCCAAGGGGAGCACTTGCAGTGCCAGTGGCACTGTCCCAGCACCGTTCCCTCTACACCTTCCTGCTTTGAACCACTCATGTGCTTTGCACCTTAGAAAATTGCTGCTCTTACTGCTCTGCCTAGTTTAAGGCTTACGCTTGAGGTTACACTTGAGAAAACCATAAAGCCAAGACCTCCAGAGTTGTTTTCATCACAGGGTTGCTGCGTATAAAGTGGAGTACTTCACATCATCCCATTACATTTGATTGCAACTACTTTATTTCACAATTATCTTTTATTTCTTTAAATTGAATGTAATTTTATTAGAAGTCCACCCTAGTAAGTTAGTTTCACTTTTCTCAATATCTTTGAGATTTCGAAGAGTAGCAATTCAGCAAGGTTTGGTCCATTTCCCTGCTTTTCTTATCATGTCATGCAATTTTATTGTTTTTACTTACGGTTCAGAATTTTCTCTTCTATTTTAGTGGTTTGTTTAATCAATCTCTTCACCTGTCCATTCATTTAATTCCATTCCCTGATTTCAGTATTTCAGTGAGTATAAATTTGGCAAGTTTCAGTCCTTTTCAGGGCACCTCTTGTCATCTCAGTCCATTTCATGATGGTAACTCCAGTTCCAAATTTTCCATTTGTTTTCAGTTTCATTATTATTTCTTCAGATCTCCTGTCCAAAGTGCTTGTTACACTTTGTTGTCGGATTTCAAGATTTCAGTGGAGATCAACTGGGCAAGCTTTGGTCCATTTCCCTGCACTTTATGTAATCCCATTCACTTTTATTGGTTTTGATTTGGTTCAGAATTTTCTCTTTCCTTTTAGCATTTCATTTCTTCAATATTTCTCCTGTCTCTTGTTTACCTTCCTTACCCAATTTCACTGTTTCAATGTATTTACCATTTTGTGGTAGTCACTCAATTTCCAAATTTTCTGATTTTTTTCAGTTGTATTTTATTTGCTTTTTAATTTTTCTTATTTTATATTTTATTTATATTTATATAATATAAATATACAATATAAATAAATATTTTTATATTTTATTTTATTTATTTTATTTATATCTCCTGTCCAGAGTGTTTGTTACACTTTGTTCTCTGATTTCAAGATTTCTTATCCTTTCCTGAAAGGAAGAATTTTCTTTTCAGGAAAGGAAATGAAATCTTGCAACTTCAGTGATGATCAGTTGGGCAAACTTTGGTCCAATTTCCATGCACTTTGTGTCATTCCATGCCATTTTATCGTTTTGGCTTTGGTTCAGAATTTTCTCCTTTTTTTTAACATTTCATTTCTTCAATTTCTTCTTCTGTCTCATTGTTAATCTTTCTTAATTTAGTGATTTCAATGTGAGTAATTTTGTCAAGTTTTGGTCCTTTCCACTGCACCTCAGTTCATCTCATTCCATTTTGTGGTAGCCACTCCATTTCCAAATTTTAATATTTTCTTTCAGTTGCATTTTATTGTTTCTATGTCCTGTCCAGAGTGTTTGTTACACTTTGTTCTCTGATTTCAAAATTTCAGTGAGGATCAACTGGATAAGCTTTAGTCCACTTCCCTGCTCTTTATGTTATCCCATCCACTTTTATTGTTTTCTCTTCGGTTCAGAATTTTCTGGGTTTTTTAGCATTTCATTTCTTCAATTTCTCTTCTTGTTTTTTCCCTTGACTTCTTCCCTGATTTTGAGATATCATTTTGTCAGGTTTCTCTCAGTTTAATTTAATAAAAACAATAGTCCTATAACAAAATATTTCTCCCTCCAGATCATTCTTGGCACAATCCTTGGGCTAGTCCAAAAGATGCTTCTACTGCTCTGCTTAGGATTAGGCATATGCTTTGGTTTAGGGTTTAGAAAACCACAAAGCCCAGAGCTCCAGGCACTGCAGTTGTGGAAGGCATGCCAAAGGCAGCATGGCACTACCCCAACATTGCTCTCTCTATACCTTGCTCCTTGCCATCAAACATGGGCTATGAACTTCTGCCTCAACAATCATCTGATTTTCTTCCTTGATTATGGTTAGGGTTATGCTTAGGTTAGGCTTAGAAGCCCACAAAACCTAGATCTCCTGGGAAACTGCATCTACAAGAGGCATGCAAGGGGGTCACAGAACTGCCCCAACATTGCTCCCTTAAGAATCTTGCTTCTTAGCACCAGCCATAGGCTTACTACCCCAGCCTCAGAAAAAGCCTGGTTTTATTTCTCCCCTTAGAGTTAGGGTCACACTTAGGGTTAGGCTGTACAAAACCTTAAAACCTAGAGCTCCAGGGACAGAGCATGGCACTGCCCCAACATTGCTCCCTCAGCATTTTGCTTCTTGGAACCTTTCTTTGGGATGGTTTATATGCCATATCCTTTTTTTTTATTTTTTGGGGGGGGGGGGGGGGAAGGGTTGTTTTTTTTTTTTTAATTTTCAGTATGACTGTTGCCTCCCTCAGCTCTAGGAGTATCACCATAGGTGAGGGGCTCCCCAGATGCTGTAAGTGTTGGGGGCCAGGGGCTGCTGCTTCCTTTGGGTGGGGTGAGCAACTCAGCAGCCATGGCAGCACAGATCTCCTACTAGTTATCTTTTTGCCCTGTGATTTTTGCCCATTTCTTTTTCTTTTTCCCTCGGGACTGTGGCTAGGGCTTTTCAGCTTGCTTGTCTCCTGCTCTGCTGCTTGGGAACTGAGAGCCAGTGCTTGCTTTGCCTGGAGCCCGCGGTCCCCTGCTGGGACCACTGCCTCTGCACCCCTGATCCTGGCACCAGGTGGGTCCCAGGCATGGCCAGTGAGGTAACCAAGGTAACGATCCCCGCCCAGCCCATCTGTTTTCTGCTGGTTTTGTTTGCTGTTACTGCCCTTGTTGTTGTTCCTTTGTCTTGTTGTACATGTCAATGTTAGCAAAGAACCGTCAATCCTTTTCCCATATATTTGCATGATAGTTGTGTAATTTCACAATTATAATAATCTGGAGGGAAGGGAGTAACATTTCCATTCCAAGTGAAGTTCCCACCTTCCTTGGCAGACACCTGTCTTTCAAACCAAGAGAGCATCACCCATATGGTGGGTACCTCAACCTCAGCAATAGCCTGATTTTACTGCTTCCTTTGAGGTTTAGGTTGCACTTAGGGTTAGGCTTGAATAAACCACAAAACCCAGAGCTCCAGGGACACTGCAACTACAAAAGGCAGCTACTCAAGGGGAGCACAGCACCACCCCATCATTGCTACCTCCACACCTTGCTCCTTGGCACCTGAGCCTCAGCAAAATCCTGATTTTACTGCTCCACTTAGGGTTAGGTTCATGCTTGGGAAACTGAGTGGACACAGGAACAGCGCCTGTCATTTGCACAGTTCTGTTCTGGTTTGCCTTTGCCTGTTAAACACAGATGTGAGTCTACAACTGTCTAAACACAAAAAGAGATTTGAAAATGAAGGCTGGCCTAGGCTGAATTCTGCAGAGAGAAATTGTTGAACCATTTTCAGTAGTAATTAAAGATACTGGATTTTTTTCACAATTTTTTGTTACAGGAAAATTCTGCTCAGAATATATTATACATCTGGTCAATGTTTCTTTATTTGTGATTTTTTTTTCTTAAAGAGTGCTGAATCACAATTACAAAAATGGCAGCAGAAAATGAAATAAATAACATTTCAAGATCATATTGATTTCTAGGCAAAACCAAAGGAATGCTTATACTTTTTTCAGATATCCCAATAAAAAGAAAAATACAACTAATATCCTAAGGAAAAAAAAAATCAAATGTTTTTTTGTGCAGAGAAGAAAAAATGGAGGTAAAGAAGAAAAAGCTTTTTACTACCAAATATATTGTACTAAAATCATTATTTTATTTTCTCCAAGGACTAACTGTTCACTTCACTCGCAAAACAGACAACTATTTCACACACAGGAGCAAAATGCTGAAGGATCTGCATACATATTCATAGGAGCTGAAATTTAGCTTCTAATCTCAGGGGAAAAGCTACAAAACCCAGATTTGGGCACTAAATTGAAAACTCTAAACTGTTCAGAACAGGATTAATGGTCATCCGGTTGCCACAGACACACACTCTGTGTCATTATCTTAGTGTTTTAAGAATGATTATTGGTTCTATTCCTATGGTGAAGATGAAATCATTGCAATTTCAAGTTTTTTATATTAATATCAGTGTTTCATGGAGTCAGTGATACACTAAGAACTTTAGCTTGTACACAAAAGGAAGATTTTTGCCTTTGAGAGTAATAAAATGATAATGTCATGTGACTTGTGACTGTCTTCACTCAAGATTTTTCACATACACCTTAATGGATTGTAATGGTCTATCGTAGACATCTTATTAGTCAGCTATTAATGGTATTGAAAAACTACAATAAAGCCTAAGAGCTGGCGCAGAAAAAAGTCTACTGTGACAACCACTTTACAAAACAGGAAGAGTACACAGACTCTGACTAAGAAGTAGAAAGTTAAACCAACAGAGAGTGCAACACACACACTGAGTGAACAGCAGGATGACATCATTTTCTTCTGTGTGCGTGTGGTTACTGTGAAAGGATAAGTGAAAGTAGATTGGTGAGTTAGGAAAGCTGTGAAAGAGTTTAGATTCTAGAGGCATGAGCATCATCTTCTTATACTGAGAAATGTTCCATGATTTATACATGTGGAAAATACATTATTTAAGGATTGTTGTTTATCATTAAGGGTGTTTATATTTGTCAGTTACAGACTGCATGATTATACAGTTAATGAAAATCCTCAGAAACTTACATAAGTCTGAGGGGAAAAAATAGCCAATCCAACCCTGTACATTGTCTCTTATTCTTATTAAAGAGGCAAGTCAAACAGATCATTAAAAGCCTTGAGCTTAGATCCAAGATTTACATACATTAAATAGATTGGAAAAAAGAAATTTCAAGAATTTGTCTCTGTAAATGCCAGGAATCTATACAGTTTGAGGATAATTAATACCTACTAGGTGAAATATGTAGACCTCTCTCATCCTTATATTTTATCTTCAAAACTTTTATCCTAATAAGAATTATATTATAAAAGTGTATTAATAATGGATTAATAATTATTCTGTCACATTCTGTGAAATCTATCAGGTTTGCTTGGCAAATGAAAAGACAGGACATAGCCTTTGCTCTATGATTTTATGAACCAGACTACTTACTAGCTCCTGTCATAGCTATTTAAGTAATTGATGTCCTTTACCTATAGTGGACTGAAGACCCCAGGTGGTCAGACTTCATCTTTTCTGTATATTTAAAGCCAAAATGAATAGATTTCTGTAACTGCTTACCATTGCAGAACTCTATGAGGTATGTATCTAATAGAAAAACATAAAGAGACTAGAAGTTTAGGAAAGAATTTTATTTGCAAAAAATAGATGCCAATAAATAATATTTTAAAAAGGAGGAGGGGGCAGGGGAACAGTTACTGCCGATACTTTAGTGCAAGAAGTGCATATAACACATCTGTGTTTCTACAGTTCTGTTTCTCATATTGATACTTTTCTCCAAGCTGAAACACACTGCTTTCAGCTTTCTCTAATCCACAAGGCTCTTACCCAAACCTATTCATTCATTCCAAGATCTGGCAAAAAAGGAGGAAGAAAAGCTGAGAGATTGAAACCATCAGAAATGGTAGCTGGCATAAAATGTCAGTTAAAAAAAATAAAATTAAGCTGAATTTTTGACTTTCTGTTACAAGGCAAATCAAATATTTCTGGACTTACATTTATTTAATTATTCATAACCAGAAGATTTGCTTTAACTTTATTTTCAACTCCATTGTAAAATAGCTGAGATTTTTGGACTTTAGTATGTACAAAAGTACTATGTATTTTCAAAGCACAGTACATACTGCTAATGACATAGAAACGTTATCTTTTATTTTGCTTCACCTGTATTCTTATGAATAAACCTCCTGCATATAACAATTCAAAAGCCTTGCGTGATTTTCTAATGCAAAGTCTTAAAATTATGAGTTTTTTTAAAATGGAAAACAGAAGCCAAATCTCTCCACCTGTCTCAACTTTTTCCTCCCTGCTACCCTTCTTTCCTGGCTATGAACTTCTCATGTTGATCTATGGCTAACATTCAACTGTTTTTTTCTCAAAATACTTCTAGCTTTCCTGATCAAAGTTTTAAAATCTCATAATAATATTAAAACACTGACTACATTCTAAGGCCAGGGTAAGATTTATGGGGATTTTGGTGAAGTATAACTAGCATTACATTAAAATGAACTGTTTGATGGATAAATTGTTTCAGTTTACATCATGATGAAAGAACATAATGAAAGTTTTTAAGATTAAATTCTGTGATTTTTTTTCCTAAATTCTCTCAAAACTGGCAGGAGGTAGAACCCTGGTAGCTTTATATTTCTATTATCTTCCACGGCAGCAAGACATGTGCAAAGGAAATGAAACATATTCAGCCAGAGCAGAATGCACTGCTACAGGATATCACTCCATGAAGACATAATGCCACATAGAAGCAGGAGATATTAAATAATTTATCAGTGCTATCACATGATGGATGAATAGGAGTATCAGGCGCAGTTTCCGGGCTCCCTGCCTTGGTTCCACCCCTAACACCTTCCTGCTCCTTTTTGAGGATAGTGATAATCAAGACTGCATTTAGCTTCCAGTTTTTAATTCTAAGACACTATTCATAAAGCATAAAAAGGTAGTGACTCTGTGGCACGTGTTTTTTCATTCCAAGGTATGCTTCCTTGAAATGATGGTTAAAATTATCACATAAATTTATCATATAATTTATTTTTGGTTAAGTGAATACAAATTGATATTTTGACAGCCATTCTAAGAATAATATATTTATTATTTTCTCTTAGCCAGTAAGATCTACCAAGTGAGGGCACTCCCAACTCAAAATGTGAGCCCATGGTCCTGACATTACTGACAAACTCATTTGTCAGTAATATGCAGCTTCATCAGCTAAATTATCTAGAGTAACTTACAAAGTGTATGAGTTGGGCACCTGCAGCAGTGCTCCATTAAAACTGGGCATTCGTTTTATATTGTCCTCTTTTTTTTTTTTTTTTTTCCTTTCTTCAGGGTGGATAAAATATAATATAGTTGCCCTTAAGGCATAAATTTTACTCTGCACTTCTTCATATCAACTGACCTGACTGTAAATATAAATCTGGTCTTACAGGCTTGGCCGTGGGAAAAAGATAATGAGTGCTGCTCAAAGCATTTTCCTTTGTCATACTGGGCAGATGGCTGATCTGAAATATCCAACTCCAACTGACCTTCTACTCAGAAATAAACCTTTATTGATTCTCTATCTGAGTTACTAAAGCAGCTTCAAAACAATTTGAAGAACCTGTTATATTTTTCTCCTAAATTTATGTTGACTTAGCATTTATGCATTGTTGTGATTTCCACAGATTTTTAGGAAAAAACCCAGCAAGACTCTGTGGACATACAGCCTTTGTTCTGCTTATCAGTGTGATATAGGACACTGGAAGTTGAAGAGGAAGCTTATGAGATCATTATTTGTATCATGAAAGTTAGAAATCATTGACTATAAACTGGCTATAGACTAATGACTAAATCGCTGGCTAAAAAGTCTTCAGCAGGGATAGGCAAGGGAGGAGAGGCAGTGGGGTATCCCTGTATATTCCTGGAGGTTTCAATTGTCCAGAGCTTGATGACGGTGACAAGAGCATCAAGTGTTTATGGGTAAGAATCAGGGGGAAGGCCAACAAAGCAGACATCTAGGTGGAAGTCTGCTACAATTCCCAATGTAAGGAAATTCGCAATGCTGTTAAAAGTTCTGTGGAAGCAATGCTGCTATAGCCATGTAACTGGTTAAAATACTTAAAATTTGTTTACATGAAGGGCTTTTATCGCCTAAGAACTTTAATGCACTCATTATTAGAGAGTAGCCACCAAAATTTTTAGAGGAATAATTGTAACTCACTTGAGAATAGTTCACATTAATTACAAACTAAATGCATAATGCTCATAATCCTAAGTAACATAGAAATTAACAGTAGAACCCTGCAAAGCTGTGTAAATTCTGAAGCTATTCATATTCTAAATCCATGTTGAAAGGAACTTCATTAAGACAGTTGCATCTTATTTCCAGCTGCAGCTAAATCTTTAAATAACTACACTAGAAAAAGAATTTAAAGGCACCCACTTATGTATGTTATGAACATGAATAAAGGACAAGTGCTTTACAGTGTACTACCCCCATAAGTCTATCTCCAAGTTTTCTGATGATTCACACTGTCTCCAGGCAACAAAGTAAATGACAGCTTTTGAATGTATTTCCTGTTCTTTCTTCATCTGCATTTACAAACTCTTTTTTTTTTTTCCCTCCCAGAAGAATGGTTAGCCATAGCAGTTTTAAACCACCTTCATTTCATCAACAAAGAAGTCTGCTCAGCCAAACTGGGATGCTATCTAAAGAGACTTTTCTTGGATTCTTTACAGAAGTTTTACTTATCTCCTGTTGCAGTTAAGAAATGCTTAGATTTGCCCATAACTTTAACCTCTGATTTAGCCACCCGTATATCTCTGTATTTCCTTCCTTGGTACCCTTAAATTTGTGTTGCTGCCTATCCTTCAGACACATCCTTAGCTCCATTCCTTCGATTATGTGGATTCCCAGCCTATTATGTACATAAAACTATTACATTCACTTTCACTTGTTTCTGTATTGTTTGTGATTAACTGCCAATTTAATAAGGATCCCATTTAAACAGAACTTGCAAAATTTTATGCTCAGTTATGGAATTTTATAAGCTGAAGCCTATAAACAAAGTCAGGAAGATGATGCTGGTGAACTCATTCTTTTTTATTGTCTGTATACTGTACTCTTCAAGCTTCATTTTGTAGGTAACAGTATCATCACCTCCTGTATTTTTAATAAAAAAGAGACCCTTAAAGTCTAATAGTCTCAAGGATAAGTTGAGTGTCACAGTACATTTATTCAATTTTATTTTAATTTAATTTCATTGTTTTGAAATCCCATTTTATAGGGTCTTTCTCCTACAATTACTTTTATGGATGATTCATGAGAATTATGTGGCTTATCCCAAAATCTCTACTCCTGGCAGCGTTCAGCAGGTCAAGACATCAAATGCTAGTGAGAGTCAAAATGGATACCCAGGAAAATTTAATTATTTTGAATATTTTTTCATCACTTATGTTCTCTATGTCCTGGAAAGGCATCAGTATCCAATTAATTCTTATTCTTTTAAAATTTCAAAATCAGCTTTTGGAAAGAGAACTGATTGCTCAATTATGCCTCTTATGTGTCTGCTGGCACTGACTTTCAGAAATAGGCCTAATTTGTGGAAACACAGAGACTTCTGAACCGTGCTGAGTGGCATAGTTGACATATCTAATGAACAGGCTGCCATCCAGAGGGTTGTGGACATGCTCAGGAAGTGGGTCAATGGGAAGGTCATGAGGTTCAACAAGGCCAAGGCCAACTCCAAGGTCCTGCTTCTGGGTGAGGGCAGTCCCCAGTATCAATACAAGCTGGGGAACGAGCAAATTGAAACCAGTCCTGCTGGGAAAGACTTGGGGATTTTGGTGGAGGAGAAGCTGGAGATGAGCCTGCAATGTGCATTCACACAACTGAATTCAAAGGGGAAAATTTTCAAGGGGGAAAAGTTTGATATTTTTTTCCCTCAGCAGACTTTCAGGTTGCACATGCACCTTATTGAACATCATTTTGCTAGGCAAAGTGGGAAGAGTTCCTCTTTGGTTAAGGAAAGTGAAGGACTAATAGAGAGGTCTTGTCAAAATGAGGATGTGTCACCTGAAGGGAGGAAAAAAATGAAAAAAAAGTGGGAGAAAGAGGAGAAAAGAGACAGTGAGAGATATTTTAAATTTAACCACATTGTAATAGATTAATGCAATTGAGGTTTTTAATATATATATATATATTCTTGTATTTCATAATTACTTTTCATGATACTGCCAATTCTGGATGATATAAATAAATACTCTCATTTGAATTTACTTTATCTGACTGAAATTAATAGGCTTTTCAAGTAACTGGATAATATCAAGGCTCTTTTCATCCAATGGCACAGTTAACTAGAGGACTGGATTACTGGAGAATCTGTCTCGCTGCATCACATTGTTCAAAACAGACAAACAGTATGTTGACGGTTTGGCAACTGCCTGCCTAAAAAGATGATAGAGAACTAATATCACAAAAACAAAACAAAAACCCCCACATGTTTCAGGGACTGTGGTAAGTGGAGAAGCTCCTTGGGACTGTGGGGATGTCTCCCAAGTCACGTGAACCTAGAGGTGCAGAAGTATAGGGGAGGAAAACACCAAGCTCTTTTGCTACAGCTATAGATGGATGACAAGAAGATTCCCTCAGCAGAAGGACACAGTGATAAAACAGTTGAGCAAGGATTTGGAGAACTGGAGAGGTGCCCGGCTTCACTTTGCATCAATCCATATCTCTTCAGTGAACATCAGGAGCAGTGGAAAAAATTCTGGAGCCTGAAATACATCTGGGTGTAGGGTACTGCCATGTGCTCAGTCATCTATTACTTCTGAGACAAAGATCTTGGCAGGCACTTTTACACTTCAGAAAAGAGGCACATTGTTGCTTCTTGGCAGAGGACACACCTGCTTTTATGGATTTAAAATGAAAATGAAAAAAGAGTGACCTTTAGTGTGGGCTTCTCCTCTACAGATGCCATTGTTTGTGTTGGTTATCACAACCTGTAGAATGGGCTCTCAAAGGCCAGCGAGAACAACCAGGGCCAGCTGGAGCTGACATGCACTGTGGACATGTTCTCAGAAGCTCTTTGTTTCTTTACTCCATGCTCAGAGAGACTGTCTGCAGAATTTTGTTGTGTGCTCTTGGACAAGTTTGACCTGGATGTGTTCTGAGAAAACTTTGGCCTGGACCATGCCAATATCTGGCATGAATTCTCAGAGTGTAAGATGCTCCCTTTACTGTGTAGGAGGGTCACAGTGGTCCTGTTGTGGGAGAACTGAGGCACAAATTCCCAGGTTCTTTCCACAGCAGAAGACTCAGCTGAAGTCCATCTTCTGCAACTGGTGTCCACGCTGGAAGATGTGATTCAGTCAAATCAGGCCTATATGATTCTGTGATGGACCACCTTTGATAATCCTATCTGATCATATACTCAACAAAAAGAAAGCACTTGACTTGGAACATAAATATACTATAGGGGTCCCTGTATATTGATATTAGTCCCTGCTTTGTGGAAGTCATTTGATGCACTATGAACTAGAGCAGAAGTCTTGGTTAAGTTCTTCAGGATCTTGGAACAAGACTGTTGACTTTCATTAGTGAGAGTTTCAAGGCTGCCTCTTGACCTGTTGTCTTTTTCTTCCCTAGTGGGAGAAGATTCATGTTTTTGAAGCTGTGTGAAAACAGATGAATCAATGGATGTAAAAGTTTGTTAAGCCACCAACTTGGTGGTCTCTTTCACTGGGTGAGCAGGTCAAGAAATCTGACCCAGTGGCTCAGGACAAGTGAGTTCATTCTCATGCTCAGCATCTAGGAGGGTACAGGCATGCTGCTCTACCTGGGCATCTACACCTCTGCAGACAACCCCTCCCCAGTTCCTAACTGAGACAAAAGGGAGGCAAGGTTGTCAGACCAGGAGCAAAGGTGGGCAGGTCTGCTGTGAGTCCTTGACTTCAGGCAAGATAAATTCATTTTGATCCTGTCAGTCCTGCACATTTTCTGTTATTTCTTCAACAGCCCATGCCTTTTTCCTATGACCTGGATGTGGTTTTTTTTCAGGTCAGGGAAACACTGGCTCCCTTCCTGACAGATGCATCCATGTACCATCTACTGAGAACAAGCTGGCAAGGCAGGATTTCCCTTCCCAGAGGCCACACTGATTCTTTCTTTATGGTCTGTATTTATCTATGTGCTCATTAATATCATACTTCAATATTGGCTCTTCCACTTTAACCACAGACGAAAGACAGACTCAGTCAACCTCTCTGGAGCCCTGTGTGTGGATGGGGCTTACAATGGCAATATTCCAGGCCTCTGACTCAGTGACTCCTTATAATGATAGGTTACACATTTTGGCTAGCAGCTCTGCAATTTCACATTTGAGTTCCTTCACAGCTCTAGGGTGAAGGGCTGCTAATCCTGGTGACTTACCATCATCTAACTTACTCTGTGTAGTCAAATTCTTCTGTATACTTAGTTCAAATTGATACAGCTACCCTATCTGCTAGAAAAAAAATTGCAGTGCATGTTGGAAACTTCCCAACATCTTTAACATTAAAAAAAATACAAAAAATAAATCTCATATTCTCTGCTGTGACCTTATCTTCAGATGTCACTTTCACACACTTTGTCATCAGATGGTCCAGCTGTTTCATGAGCTGTATTTCAGCTTCTGAGCTATTTAAACACCTTTTTATTTTCCATTTGAGTATCTTTCCAAACTAATTTATGTTTTCTGTAAGTCCCTGTGTACATTTTATATGCTGTGGTTTTGCTGCTCTCCTCATTTGGACAACTATTCTGGTTTTTAAAGTCAATCATTTCTATACAGTAGCATCTAAGTTTTCTGTTTAGCTAGGCAGGGTTTTTACTGGGTTATTATGTTTTCTTTTTCTGAGCAATTTGCCTGGGCTTCCAATAAAATATTTTCAAACAGCCTAAAAGCTGCTTTCAGGCTTTTTGGAGTATTAATTTGGGGGGTATTTTTGCTAATAACTTCATTTGTATGTGACTCCTTTTCCTAAAATTAAATCTCTGTTTTCAGGATTTGTTTGGCTTGTTCTTTCCCACTGAAATGTTAAGCCTAATTTTATACTGATTTCTGTTATGGAGTGCTCTTCAACTAACACCATTTGTATCAGGCCCTGTACATTAGTCAGGACATAAACCCAAATGGCAGCTTTTCATAAGAGTGCTAAGATTAGTTATTCTAGGAAGTGGACATTTACTGCATACGAGTCTTATCTCTGTCTCTTGTCCTGAGGCAGCAATGATACGATCTGTATACATATAGTGAAAATCTCATCCCATTGCAACTTGTTTTAAATTTGCAGCATTACCTGAGAACTATCATCCTCCAGATTAACAGGCCAAAGTATGATCCTAGTGTTATTATTATTATTATTATCAGAGTATCAGATTTCCACACAGGATTCTGTAGTGTTTCTCTTTTCCCACAATATTTTTGCACTGTTAAACTTTGTAGTTGTCTTCACATAGTTTGCCCTCACCTGTACATTTCATTCTCTCATCCTTCAAACCTTGTAGCCCGGCAACACTGTATCCTGTTAATTATCCTTTCACCAGGCCTCTGAGATGTCAATTATGTCAAGGTTGCTGTTTGTAACAAAAAAATTATTTTAAAGGCTTCTAGAATTGTTGTAGAAGGTAGCTTTTGTTAGTTTTGCCCTTGGCTTAGCTTTCCCAGACTAGTCAACTGATGTTTTAGGGAAACTGACTTGCCTTCTCTATTTCTGTTTATTTCCCTTCTGGCCTTTTCAGAGGTATGATGCATATCATTCAGGTTATACTGCCAAGTTGAATCAATCTGAACAAGGTGCTTCTCCATGCTTGCCAACATTTTTCCAGTTCCTAGTTTAAATAATCTTGCATGACCTTCTTAATTTTTACAGGCAGCAGTCTGTCTCCACCTTGATCAAAATAAAGTCTGTCCTTCCTTTATGGTTTCCTTCTGTCTCAAGAAATTTATCAGTTCCTAATGTACTGAAATACCTGTCACTGCTACACTGTGGTCTTATCCATGAACCACAACTCTGTATCCTTGCCTGTCTGCCATGTCTCATGCCCTGGAGCTGGGAGCACTTTGGAGAAGGCCATCATGAAAATCCTAACTTCAGTCTTTTATTAGGCAGTCCAAACAGCCAGAACATCACCCATGTACTTCTCCAAGTCACTGGTACTAACCCAAGTCTCCTGGATTCTCTCATGCACCTTCACAACCACACTAACTCTGAAGCATCTCAATAAGTAAACATAAGCTGTGTTTCTCCCCCTCCTCTTTCAGCTGTAATTTTTCAGTGGCTCTCAAAAGAAGAGACTCAATGTCCCCAAACCAAGAGCTTCCTGCACAGCATGCAGACTTACGGAGCCAGAGCCACAGGTAGTTAATTTGCCTTTTACAGTAGTCTATCATTATTAAGCTATCAACAAATAAGATATACGCAAGAATGTGTGGGATGGAGAAGGGTGTATCAGGAGTCTCTTCATAAATATAAAATGAGCATCAGCAGTCCATGCTAGTGATATGCTAATGAGTAATTTCAATTACCATTGTGTCATAGAATAACTGAACCTTTAGATGAATTGGGAAATTTATAATAGACAAATTCAAGTAAGAAAAATATGTAAGCAAATGAGAAACCAATTTTACAAAGGTTGAATTGCAATTCATGTCTACATCATTAGATACAGGTGTTTATACTAAAAATTACTTGGTTACAAGCAGATTGAGTTTATCCCAAATACAAAATGTCAGTTCTCAATTCTCTGAATTCTTATTGTGTTCAAAGAACACAATAAGTGGACAGCTATGGGTGGCGATATCTGTTTTATCCATGTGCCAAAGGTGATCTTGGCATGGTTTTTTTGGTAAGTGATTTACTAATGGAATGTACCTATAAAATCAATTAAAGCATTTCATTTACAGTACTTAGGTACAATACATAATACACTTTACCTACTGCACAACACAAGGATGACAGTTTGAATTATAAAAGAACTTTAGTTGTTAATATAAAGATATGAATATAATTAGATACAGTACAGAAAAAATTATTTATACCTACTCTGACTTGAATTAGAACCAAAATAAAAAACTAAAAATCCTTTCCATTTTTAATTCATAGGAACTTTCAAATATCATTACTTAGAAACATTTTATTTTTACCATTCTAATAAGCAATATTTAGCCTTTAACCATTTAAACTATGACTTAAATATTGAAAAGAAGTCAAATAAGGAGAAAGTGTTTTGTAGATCTGAATTCAGATAACATTGAAAAGCATTTCCAGCCCTTTTGAGATACAACATACCAAAACAGAGATTCAAGCAGTAATTGAATTTAGAACTTTTCATGCATATATATAGATAGGAGACTGGCTGTTTGATTTAATAGTTATATTGCTGGCATACCAGATTTAATTTGTTTAAAATCTTTGTTTTATTTTATCTCATGTAGAGAAGGCATTTTTTTGTATATTCAATGCTAAATTGAAACCAATAAAAGCCAAATTTTCTTACAAGCTCAGAAGAATTATTCTCAGGTAAGCAGTGTTTCAAAAATAGAAACTCCCAAATTTCTTAGTTAAGGTTTGGCTGTAGATACATTATATTTTTTTGTTCAATCAATTACAGGACACTGGACCCTTCAGAATATTATGGTGAGAAGTATTTTTTGGTTTGCATACCAAAAAATAATCCTTAATGCATTTCATTTTACAGGAGAAAGCTGTAAGTCTAAAGAGTGATCTTGATTACCATGCAGACCCTATGATGAAAATGAAGTTGACCTCACCAGCCCAAAGGAAAGGAATATAAAGGTAAAATAATCCCTCAAGAAGGGACACAGTCAGTTGTTGGGTAAAGGGGATAAACAAGAGGAGCAAGTCCAAAGGAAGCTGGTTTAGGATGCAGGAGGCTGAGAAAAGAAGCAGAAAGGGCTGAGAACAACTAAAAGTAGGATGACAAAAAAGGCACAATAAGAATCCCAGTCTGTACCAGCTATTTAGAGGGCTCTGTTTTCATGGATGCACGCAATAAACGGAAGCCTGAATGACTTTTCACCATCCTCACAACCATTTCCCTCTCTATTCACTGTTAACTAGGTGATATAAAACCTTTCTGATGGTCAGTTTTCACAGTAAACTTCAGGAAAGGAAATAAAAAGGAAATGAAATCTTGTGATTTTAATAGGGATCAATTTGGCAAGCTTTGGTCCATATCCCTGCACTTCATGGCATCCCATGCCTTTTGATGGTTTTCACTTCAGCAAAGACTTTTATTTTTTTTTCAGTGTCCATGCCATTTCATTGATATCTTCCCCTCAATGTTCTGTCTTCCTCCTTGATTTTTTCCCCTGATTTTCCAACATCTGTGAGGTTAGTTTTGCCATATTTTGGTCCTTTTCACTGCACTACATTTTTCGTTTCAGGAAAGGAAATTAAATATTGAAAACAGAAAAGAAAGCCTTACAAACACTCTGTAAAGGAGATATGATCAAATGAATTGAAATAGAAAAAAAAAAAAAGGAAAATTTGGCAATTTAGTGACTACAAGGAATTGTTCTGAGAGGAAATGAGGTGCACTGAATAGGACCAAAACATGCCAAAACTAGCCTCACAGATGTTGCAAAAGCAGGGGAAAAATCAAGGAGGAAGACAGAATATTGAGGGGAAGATATCAATGAAATGGCATGAACACTGAAAAAAAAAAAAAATCTTTGCCAAAATGAAAATCATCAAGAGGCATGGGATGCCATGAAGGGCAGGAATATGGACCAAAGCTTGCCAAATTGATCCTTATTGAAATCTTGGAAACAGAAAAAGAAAGACTTACAAACACTCTGGAAAGGAGATATGATCAAATGAAATGGACATATAAAAAATAAATAAAATCTGGAAATTTAGTGACTACAGAATATGGACAGGGATGAAACGAGTTGCAGTGAAAAGGACCAAAACATGCCAAACCTAACCTCACAGATGTTGCAAAAGCAGGGGAAAAAATCAAGGAGGAACACAGAACATTGAGGGAAGATATCAATGAAATGGCATGAACACTAAAAAAAAAATTAAAAGTCTTTGCTGAAGTGAAAACCATCAAAAGGCATGGGATGCCATGAAGTGCAGGGATATGGACCAAAGCTTGCCAAATTGATCCCCATTGAAATCGCAAGATTTCATTTCCTTTCCTGAAAGGAAATTGAAATCACAATACTTCATTTCCTTTCCTTTCCTTTCACCACCTATTGTAAATTAGCTCTCTGTGATAAAGGCTACACAGTTCACCTGTGCAATTTTAGAACTTCTTGCTAACTGGCTCTTCATCATTGGTTACAAAATAAAGTTTGATTCATATGTTTGTTTTAGTAGGTTAGAATTCATGCTTGCTCCACACAGAATAACAAAATCAAAGGCTCACAACAGGTTTTGTCTTTTCTAAACAAAAGGTGTTTTCAGGTGATAAAGTCAATGGTAAAGGCTCTTAATGGGATTTTTCCAACATCAGAGTCAACAGGTGAAAGAGAATGTGCCAAAAAGTATCTTTTCCTTCCGTGAGTAGTATCATGGTAGCTCACTCCCTCTTAAACTGACTCCAAATGTTTGTTGCATTCCTGGCAATAATCTGCAATTTTCCATCACAGGGAACTCATCCAGCTTAAATATTGCAAATTACCTCCCTGCAATGTCTATTTAGTTGATAGCATATTGATATTTACATTATCAAATGGTTTTATAAAAAAAATCTAAAGCTTTTGTGCTGCATTTCTCAAATTCAGAAAAAATTTTGTTAGTCAGTTTGATCTGTGCTGCCTTAAGAAGTCAGCACAAGCCTGAAGGAAAACTGCTTTGTAAGCAAGTATCACCTGTAAAAATTTAGTGTTCAAGTTGTGTGCAAAAAATTCTGTTCAAAATAAGATAGGAAGAAGTGATGCGAGTGTTTCTTTGGGTTCAGTTACAGCTTCATATTTCAAAGCAGAATTTTATGTTCACATTGCCATAATCAAAAGTATATTGAGAAAGAAGCAACTGCTTGTTACTTGGAGAAAAGTTCAGCAATTGTAGGAATTCTGTTTTCATATTACTTAGGCTATGGGTCACTTCTTGCTCTTTAATTTCTGTGTTGTTTGGGGGTTTTTCCCTCTTATCCTTTTGCATGTATTTTGATATGGAGTAAGAGTCCCTACATTCAGAGTGGGAGGAAGGGGTTGCAGAACCCTTATGATGTGCCTCCAGCGTTATGAACAAATACATGCATGGAGTTTACATCTGAAGTTGCATAAGTGACATTCATAACATTCATGAGAAAGGATTCAACAAAAAACTTTTATGCATATTAATACTCTTCTGGGTAGCTAGAAATTCTGGTTCTGAGTATCCCTGTGCCCTGTACCACACCGATGCATGTATAAGATGATCAGTCTTCCTGGCTACAGGTCTTCTTTTCTATAAGAAAAAAAAAAGCCAGCACCAAAATTTCTATGTAGGAAAGCTAGAAAAACAGTTAAGCCACTGGTGTGCAGAACCCAGCTTTGAGATACTGTTTGTTTATTTATAAAGCATTACCTGTGCATAAATGTACTTTTTACCCAGCCTCTGCAAGACCAATTTTTTGTTTATAATAATAAAAAAAAGAAAAACAATAACATAATAATCACTCTTCAGGGATGTACATCATAATCAATGGTTTGTTTGTGTTGGTTTTCATCCTAACTTACACATTTCACTCTTCATCAAATTCTGCACACCTCGTGGAGCTAAAGTTTTGGACCCCCTGTTCTCCCTCCTTTCATCATTGTATAAATAATAGTTGAATTTACTTAGACAAACTTGAGATGTCTAAACAGTAGGCATCCAGTCTAAACCATTGATCTGATGTTCTCAGACAGACCAGAGGAACCCTCTGAAAGAGTATACATATTTCATTTGACTAAAGAAGTAACTAAGGCAACTAACTAGGCTCAGTCTGGGTATGTACAGTTTAAACAGCTAAATTTGAGAAGGGTTGTGTCCAGAGACTTTTCATATAATTTTTAATGCAGTTTTCTTTAGCTGAGCAAGTAGCATTCCACAACACAAAAAAAACCCCAAAAAATACAGCTGGGTATTGTGAGAAACTGATTCAGACTTGGCTGTCTCAAAATACTTAAACCCTTCTCACTTCCAGCACTCCATAAAGGCCGCTTCTATTAGCATCCTAATCCTTTTCCAGAGGCTTCGTTTATTGTAAAGAAAACATTTATTAACCATTGCATTTGACCTAATAAATTCTTCTGTTTTCAAAAGCATTCCTATTTAGGTATGAGAATTTCCAGGCCCAGCAGCTAATTTAAAGAAGACTTTTAAAACATTTGAAAAAGAGAAGGCTAAAGAGAAAAAAATAACAAAGTTGCAAGAATTTTGGTGATTTTAATGTAAATAGCAAGAAAAAGTATTAAGCAAAGCTACATGTCCTTCTCTCACCCTGAAATGTAATGGACTTAAATTGCCATGGACATGTAAGAGACTCATAATGAAGTTTAATACTTCAGGGTCAAAGTTCTTCAGAAAATCAATTCCCATCTCATAGAACAATCCTGGACAAGCCAAGTCTTAAAATTTTCTTCAAAAATTTAAAATAGAAAATCACAGAAAAACTTTGCTTCTTCACTTCCATCAATATCAAAGGATTTTCTGCCTTGCTGCTTATTTGTCAACACCTGATACCACAGAATAAATTAATCAGAGGGATATGGTGCCCTCAGATTGCCTGTCAATGAATCTGAGGAAATCATCTTCCTGTTCACTTTTTTCAGCCAACTTCTAATTTCAATGACATTCTCCAATGGTTCCTAGAGAATGTGATCTTTATGAGAGTTGCCTTTCACTGAGAAGTTGATTGAGTTGCAATTAAGCAACAGGAACCATTAAAATGGTGTGTGTGGCAGAATTTTCAAAAATTCTTTTTGAAATAAAGTACATACAAATGAAAATATTTCCTCAGAGATACAAAGCAGCTAAACACAAAAACAAATTCAACACTCATTCAAGGCCATTTCTGACCTATCACAGACCTTGCTTGCCTTATTACACCAGAGAAATCATATATGTGAAGTTCTTTACACTAAGGTCACAGAAATTGTCATCAGTAAGTGTCAGGAGTGTTAAAATAACTTAAATTTTGAATGGTTATTAAATGACCACAAGGCCAGACAACTGGGAAACTAAACGTCTCCTGTTGTGCAGCTGCTCTTCCACAGTATAGCAGCATCACAGATATTACAGAAATGTGCAGCACGTTTCTCTGATCAGCTTAAATAGAAATTGTCACATTTCAGGTTCTCAGACACCATCAAGTTAATAGTCTTGCTGTGAATTATTATTTTTTTACAACGAAAGAAGGATCATCAAAGCCACAGACTCATGGCTACAGCAGATGTGTCGGGAGGGCAAATCTAATTTGTTTATGTCTGCAGAACATTTTGAACGTTTGAAAAAGGCATCTGTAAGGCCTTCATGCTCACTTTGTTGGCAAAGAAAGTGGAATCCAATGTAACACCCAGGTCAAGCTCAGAATGCAGCTTAATCTTCACTGATAAGCTTGTAGCATCAAGCTGTATCCCTGAGGATGATTCTTTCCCTTTTTTTCCCCCTTTCCTTACAGCTTTATGACTCATCATCTTTCTTGATGCATTCCCTTTCTGAAAAGGTTTGCAACTGCAGGGCAGTGACTAAAACTGACCTTGGCTTACCCTGTCTCTGCACCACTGTGTTCCTGCTGCTATCATTGCTTATATTTAATTTCATAGTGCAATGCAGAACTGCATTATATATATTCATATTCACAAAAAAACCAGCATCAATGTATCAGAGATAATTTAAAATAAAAAAGAAAATTACACAACTTTTTATCAGCCAGACTATTCACATAACAGGTCACATGGCAAATGATTAACAGTTGCTCTATTCAGAGCTTTGATGTCTCTAGTTGAACATCACATACTGTTAGGCAATAAACATCTAACCCAAATGTTATATGTTTCTCTTTGAAATACTTCACTGTTGTTTTTTTAAAATTTTACCAAGCCTTTACCATTGATAGTTTAAACAAATAATTTACACAGAAATACCTTGTTTGCCCATTCTCTGTTTAAAGTGTATTAGCATGTTTTTTATAAAAGACGTGCCCATTGTTTGTTTACAAATACAATTATTTTTTTACTTTTCCAACCTTCATTATTTAGCACTGTGTACCAAATCAAGAGGACAAAAAAAGTGCTGCTATTACATGGAAACATGCACCTCCCTGAAGCACTTTTCAATTCTTAAAGAAGTTTTATGCTTAATAAGATATTAAGATTTACTGGCAACCACACAATGATATAAAAACAAAATGTTACAGGCTTGATAGCAATTCATACAAAGCTCCATTGTGTATGTAACTAGAACCCAAAGACCGTATCCACTAGTAATGGTAAACATGCTATACACATCATTTACTGCCTGCAAGATTCAGCTGTGAAAGCATGCCTTTTCTGAAGACTTAACTTATAACCAGGTGCATAAAATACAATTTTATTTATTTTATATCTAAATAAAATTAGGTATTGAATTCAGAGATCTTCAAGTCTGCATTAGCTAAGCTAAAAGGAGGCATGAGTTATAGTCCAGCCTTCAATTTAACATTCCTTTTACAGTAGGGATACCACCTAGTTAATTTCTAGTTTGATAATCCTTTGGGATTATCTTTATGTGATCATCAGTATATTCCTTTTGGGTGCTCTGGGAGCTACAAATTACCAAATACACTATTTTAAGGAAAAGCTAAAGAATCACTGAATTAGAAATCACTGGATTTCTGGTGTGCTCAGAGCACTGACATGAATGCTGAAGTCACACAGATTTGAATGTGACAAGTGGTAAAGATGATTTCAGCCTACTTAGGGTACCTCCCTTTGAGACTAAAGGATTTTCCATTGCTCGTTCACAGTCAGGAGTCAGATTAAGAGCTGTAACACGAGCTTGATATTTCATCCTTTTTTTTTTTTTTTTAAATCAATTACATTGTCACTAAGAATGTGCAAAATATTCATGGTATTCTTAGGTACTCTTTTGGGATAAAAAGTCTCCTAATTACCTGGGATGGCTCAAGATGAAAATAAGCACAACAATTAAAGAGTTCTACAAACCATAACACATGATGCCAAGTCAATGATCATACAAATGTTTTAAAAGAAGTCTTAGGAAAAAAAAAATTCAAATCCTCTCATATAAAAATCTAATCCTGTTCAAGTTTTTCAGGAGAGCAGTCAAAAAAAAAAAAAAAAAAGGAAGAAAAAATAAGTATCCAATGTTCAGCTGGGAATTTTACCTCCCAAGAGGTAGAGATGATTAATAACACTGCTTGCTTTTAGATTTAACTACATATAGTGTTTTTAATGTGTTCAGGCAGATTGGCAACCTGGTATTCATGGCCATTTATACTGGCTAGGATTATGGTACTGCTTTAGATTTAGATTCTACATGCAGGAGTCTGTGAAGACCACACTTGCCTGTCTTCATCTTTTACAATTTTGTCCAGATAATCCATAACTTTCTGGAAAAACATATCTCAAAAAAACTATGTTGCTACATGGATGTCTGATCAATAATATCTGCCTTCACTACAACAAGATGTAAGAATGAAAGAAAAAAGTTTGCCATGTTCTTTGAATGTTCTCTCTTTTTCCAAAAAAGCATTTTGTTCATCTTCCACCACTTATAAGACTCCCATTTCATGATGTAGCTTCAGGTCTTCTCACTGCATCCAGACAGAGGGGGAAATAAGAAATTTCCAGCGCTAGGAGAGTTTGAAAGCATGTATGAGATTTGTTGTACTTATTTATTGCTAAATTCCAATTGACAGTTGAGTATTCTTTTTCTTCTTACAGCAGTTTAATACAACATTTAAAAGAATAAGGAGAAAATTTGAATATATTGGTTAAGCTAAAAGAATTCTAGGAAGAGAAATGAAATGTCTTCCCCTTATTTGTCAGAATATTTCCAGTTACTCCTGATTAATTTCAGTGGAAAACTGCTAATAGTTAATGATTGACATAAGATGAAAACTTTTATAAAGACAGATATTTAAAAAGGGCTGGATAGAACATTGGTAAGTTTCTGCTGAGAAAGCTTTCAAGATTCTAATGTGATCACATTCAAACTGCAAAGTAGCACTGCTCTCTGCTGGTTGTTATAAAATTAAATTGCTGTTTGGAAGTTGCATAAAAGCTCCTCTATATATTTGCTTGATTCATCTTTAAATTATGCTTTTATTTGAATTAGGAGAGATAAACAAATGCTTATTCAGCTATAGAGCTTACATGTATCTGCTTATCTCTCCGAAAATGAGCATTTCTCAGATAAGGCAATGTCAGAAAAACATCACATTTGCAAAATTTTACATGTGAAAATCCCTCAGCCTCTGATATAACCTGGATTTGTGTTCTCATCTCTAACAAGTTGTCTGTCATTCTTTCTCCAACTTGGCTTTCACATTTTTTAAAATCTCTGCTCATAACAAGCTTCTTTTAATAAGGGAAACAGTGATGGCATCTGAGTCCAGCTGAACATTGCATGGACACAAAATTCTTCCAGAAGAATCACAGAATCAGCAGCTTCTCCAAACAAAGAAATTTCCTGAGACCCCTGTAATGCACCTTAGGAAAAGAAAAGTGAGAATCTTTATTGCCCTTGCTGTGGTTAGTGTATATCGGGTTCCAACTTTTCCTATTACATATCTTCCTGACAAATGGTGAGACTTCTTCCATGTTTGTGCAGTAATAGATAATGGTCGTTGTCAGTCACCTGCTTCCTCTTTCCTTGCCTTTTCCAGAGGGCATTGAGAGGCCAGTGAGGTCAATAACCATCAATACCAGATCTGGTCATTAGTGTCATGATTTAGGCTCCCAAAATCTGTAATTTTAAGAAGGAATGGCTTTGAGAGGTGACCTTTTCTTGTTTTTCAGGCTTGTTTTTAGGCTCTACAACCACAAAGACAGTAATGCAATTGTACATAGGTTTTTGTCTCTGTCATTGACTTTTCTTTCTGGAAAGGTATCAGAACTTACTTTATTATAATATGAGCAATCTTATCAATCATCAGAGTTCGTCAAGCTTGCACAATTTCCCAACCTAAGTTTATAGGATGTTGAAATTTGTCAAGGACTGTGCCATGTGAAAAGAGCAGGAAAACTATACCCTAGTACAAGACAATGAGAGAAACATAAACCTCATTTGTTACTAGCTCTAGGTGCAGTCTGTTAGTGAATTCTCCTTTCATAGTGAGGGGCACTGATGTTGTGTTAACTTGCCAGGTCCAAATTTTGCAAAGAACACCTCCCTTTGAGGAGGCAAATGCAATGCTGTTACACTAATGCAGCACTATTTGCAACAGAACTAAAACAAAAATCTTTATTTATCCTAAGAAATGGAAAATACTGTTTTAATCTGTGACAAAAGGGAAAGAGATTCAGAAAACTAACAATCCTTTCCTCCTAAAGCAATGTTACATTTAAAGCAGAAGACATAACCGAGTCTAAAGTCTAAATCAAAATGAGAAATGTTAATTGGTATGCACTAAATTATGTACAGAGGGTGAGATTTTCCATGGCACAAAGGACAGTCAAATGCCTAATTCCATTTGCGCCTTTATAAATAATTACAGCCAACAATAAAAGTAAAGCTGTGATAAATGATGAACATAATCCCAAGTCTTTCTGTCCTTTTAAGCATGTAAAAATTGTCATCTTCCATAGAGGAGAAGAATTTCTGAGAACGTACAGCAAACAAGTAAGCAGAGAACCCACCCAACAATCCCTCTTCCCCAGGATCCTTAGGAAAGGATTTTTAAAAAGCCACTGCTTGTCTTTCTCAACTCTTGTTTTCTGCAAAACCCAAAACAGGGCAACTGACAATGACATTGAAACAGACATACTGCGACTCGGGTTACTCCTTGTACAAAACCTTGTAGTTCACTGACCCTGTTGGTTTATCACTCAGGATTTGACGTTGTTTGACGTTGCCTTCCAATCCTCGGCTAAATTTTGGTAGCAATCTCTTTAGGATAGAAACCAATATAAGCCCATGTGTACACAATCTCTGGAATGACTTATTCTTAGATTTAGGTTGCTATGTGGTGTTAAGACTGTTTAAACAATTTAAAGCTTTTAACTAGTTTCTAACAAACCAGGAAATTGTTTGGATCTAGATCCAATGGACTGGATTGTATCTAACATACATTCTCTTTCTTTTAGTTTTTAATTAATATACAATTGTGAGCATAGCCCAATTAAAGGAACATTTTCATATACCAAAGAGGAAAAAAAAGCTTTGGCATGCCAAATTCTTACTCAATTTCTCAGGAAAATAGCTTCTTTTCTTCGATGAATTTGGAACAATGAAGGTCTGAATTCTTTTATGTTCTAAATAAAATGTAGGAAAAAGCTGGCAACACAAGCTGAAAGTAAGCAGGTCTAATTTTTATTAAAGGTTCACACATTTTCTTCTTCTCCATTTTCTCACCCACCTGTTTTTCTTTTCCTTTTCCCTCCAGATCAATTCAACTCTTAACATGCCTCAGTGGAAAAAGCTTTGCACAAAAATATGCTTCACCTTCGGAGATCAAAGCTGTGTTACAGCTTCTTTTAAGTCCCTTTTAATCTTAGTGGCATCAAGCTCATTAGAAACAACAACAAAAACAAGAAAAAAGAGAAATTTAAGCTAGGATAAGTAAATTAAAAAGGTGCTTTGATATATAGTAGAAATAAACAATAGAAAAATTATCGGTGCTGAAAAATGTGACCTGGAGAACTCATTATGTAAGAAGGATGGAAATAAAATTTTTAGTATCTCACTTCATCAGTAGAAAATAGTAAAAATAGTTACAGGGCAGATTCTATCTGTTAGAGGAGAAACAGTGCAGAAACCTCTAAAGTACAAAGCAACTGGGCAGGGGTATAACCCTAAAAAAGGTATTTTAATGAACTATTTATGGAAATTGAAAAAGTATTAAAGATTTTTCCAACTGCTACAATTATTATAAAAAAAACAACATATTAAAAATAGCATGCCATTAACTGTTTCAAAATAGCATATCATAAACATCATCCAGGTCTCAAGAAGAATGTGTGAAGTGTATAAACAAATGCATAATCTCCTCACTTCCATTTCTAGTTAAATTTGGTTTACTTAAAAGTTTCAGCATTTAGAAGTTAATCCACTGATTCAGTCTTTCCTTCATGAGAAGAATGGGTTAATTTCCTTTTCCATTAAATTGTTGTCATGAGAACAAATCTGCCCTGTATCATTTTCAGTTTGTCTCATTCTCTCCCAAAAGATTGAGACTTTTGAATTTTAAAGCTCTGGAATATCTCTAATAGACAAGAGTTTGACGGGCACTTCAGCCCTCTAAATAATATCTATTTTTACTACTTGTCCCATCTGATCTTTGTCACCAGCTGTGGGAGCTAGGCAACTGCCATTCAGCTCTACAGCTCTATTTCATTGGAAAAGGCAGCGAGGACTGTTAGCTCATTCCTTTCGGGTGAAGGCTGCAGATGGAGTGGACATTGCTGCCCGAGACTCATCCCAGCCAGGCCCAGGCACTGCTACCATCAGAGGAGCCGAATGGTAACATACCATGTTAACTGTCTTGATGGATGGATGGATAGATGCAGTGCTTGCTACTCAGACTTCACATTTTTGCTCCTCTGTTCGTTATGAAGAGGATTTCTTATAAAACTGTTGAGTGAAATATTGTTTCTGAATCAATTCAAAACTTCAAGGGGCTGAGTTTTCACTCACAACACAATTTCTTGATTTATGATTCATCTCAGTATGTTATGATAAGGTGTATTTCTGCTTAGTAAAGAAACAACAGTAGTTAGTTTTTCAGCTGCAATTACTGCTATGTGAAGCATATTTTCCTCCTTCCAAGATGAATTTTTAAAACCTGTTCCTAGAGCCTGTAGACCTTTGCCATCTATTTCACAAGGTCTAAAAGATCCTGTTCCTTTGCATATCAAGGAGAGTGTTTTACTCCACTGCCAACAGTTTCATTTCCAGTTCATTTCTGGATGACTTTAAAGATGTTGCTCTTTGCCTGCAATGTACTAAACATTTTAGAACTTTAGTACTGTTTCCATTACATGCAACTTCCAGCAGCTAAAATTATCTGAACTTGTTGATGCAAAGTGAAGACATTTCATTTCACACTCCTGCCCTCCTTGCTCAAATACACCATGTACAGAGGAAAGCTTGAACAAGAGACAGCAGCCAGCTAAGTTTTCTCCAAGATAGGATTGCAGTCTGTGCTTATTTTTTCTACTCTGATCATTAGAGTGCAGACATGTTGAACATCAGAGCAATTTTTAAAATCTGACATCTTTCTGTGCTCAGTTAAGGGTAAAAAGGAAGACTGGATGAGAAAGTGGAGTAAAACTGTTGCTACAGTACTACCACCAAAACGGTCTTATATTACTCATAGAGGAATGGAAATTTATTAGATATAAACATAATATGAGTCCAAGTGCTGAAATCCTAAATACAGTTATTACAATTAACTGATATCATTCTGAGAAAGACCAATTTTTGTTTGTGCTATGGAAGCATACTATATATCTTGATTTAATTTGAAGATCAGTTATGACACCTCTGATTATATAACATGGCCTATTATACAGTGTGAACCAGAGCAATTTGTTTATTTGGACTAAATCCTACATTTTCAATCATTTAGTATTATAAAGAAGTGTTAACGCCTGAGCAGCTTCAGTCTGTGTTTCTCTGGGCTTAGAACTGCTAAGTTTAGAATTGCTGAATTTACATTTAAGGTATTCTATAGCTATATACCCTACAGCAATCACCGATGAAAAACCACTGCAAAATAGCAATTCTGATACCAAATCTTCAGTAGCAAAAACTTAACCTTGAATAAAAATACTTTAATATTGCTTGGATAATGACTGCCTAAAGAGTATAACTTTAAAAAAAGGTTTTCACTGAATTTTTGCTTCCCATAAAGGGCTAATTTCACTGTTGAGTAAGAAACAACACAGACTCACCAGAAGGCTGGCTTGCACAGTGTCCCTCTTTACTACGAAATTCTCTCTTTTATAGACTGCCCTGATACAGACAGACCAGATTGGTCAATTAATCAATACATTTCACCTGATTGGCTAATTAACAAAACACCGTTCTTATAAACAATCTTTGAGGAAAACAGAGAGTAGGAAAACACCACCTGCAGATTATTTATAATAATAACCTATCATTGTTTCTCTGCAACTCCCTAAAGTCTCACAAGCCGATCCTGAGAAAATGTATCTGGTTTTCTCGCTCTCTGACCAGGCTGTCACATCCATAGGCTAATAATTAGAAAACAACTCACAAATTGTCATTCACAGGGAACTGTACACTGGCAAAACAAAAAGTGAAGTTCTTGAAATCTTCTCTTTCTACATATTTATCCTACCTTTGGTTTAAAAACAGAAAATTCTTACTCAAAACAAACATCAAAATGACACCACTCTAGATGGTTTTGGGGTGATATTATATGCAAAGATAATAAAATCACTACAACTTTGATCTGATTCAGCCCAAGCTTTGGAAGCTTGCATCTTAGATATGCATTAGCCTTGAAACGAATGTGCAAGTTATTTTTGTATAGTAAATATCCTTCTGTTGCTATGGAAACCAGATGTTTGATAATTAAACTTGTGCTGTAAATAGTTGTGTGCTGTCATGTGAAAGAGTACTCTTTGCAAGTTGCTGTACAGACTAATAGTTGAACTTCTTGTTTATTGAAAAATTGGAAGTAAATGGGGTGAAATAGCTGCCTCTGAAATTGACTTGAAAAAGTAACCACTTTGCTAGAGCATTTTAAATAACCCTGGAAAATCTTTGCTGAATTTTGTGGCTATTCTGCAGGTCAGGAGGTATCATTGCATTCCTTTTTTCAATTCTATTTGCCTATTATCTTCTACTCACAGATAAATGAGCATGAACAACAAAAAAGGAAATGTAAACGTTTTCTGTAGCTAAAACAGTCATCTGGTTCAAAGCAATTGGACCTGCTTGATCAAGAGCTCAAAAAATAGTTTGAACTTTTTATTATATTTAATCAATAGTTTATGTGAAGCAAAAACTGTGTATTCAGCCTAGTGAATTTTCCTTACTGCATTCAATGAGTGATCTTTCATATACTTGAGGGCATATGATTTCATAGGGCTCAGAAATCTGTAGCTAAGTAGAGTAGAGGTAGCTGAAAGAGTAGCAAGAGAGTGAGTTTTGCTTTGAAATGCAGGAGGCTGCAGAGAAATTCCATTATGCAGAATGAGCAGAACTGGTCAGTCTCTGTGGAGAGAGGAGAAGCAGTATGCTCCTCCTGGGGCTCATGTGAGATAAGGCCCAGACAGGAAGAAGACCAGCTGGCATATATCTGACCATGCATTTTCATGTCTAAGAAACCACAACTAATATAATGATATTAGGACTTGAAATCTGTGCTCCTAGTGTCAGCAAGGAAGAAAGTTCCATGCTGAGGAACAAGGAGATCATCTGTAAGTAACAAGACTAATATGGATCTACAGGTCAACCCAGAATCACAAAATCATAGAATGGTTTGAGTTGAAAGGGACTTTAGAAGTCCTCAAGTTGCAACGCCTCTGTCATGGGCTGGGACACATCTCATTAGATGAGGTTGTTCAAAGTTCTGTCCAACCTGGCCTTGAGCACTTCCAGGGATGGGGTTTTCACAACTTTTCTAGGCAACCTGTTGCAGTGCCTCACCACCCACCATAAATATGACTTGTAACTATGTAATTACTCAATAGAAAGGTATTAAAATAACCTTTGATAATACCGCTTTTGAATTGAAAACAAGCAAGAGTAAATGTGGTTTCAGCTTTTCACTGATCATTGAAATTCTAATCAATACTTTTTTCTCTGACATTGTTCACCAAAATATTATTTTCCTGGAGTAATAGTGTTGCTCAATCCATACACTCACAAATTTAATGATCACTCAAAGGATTTACCAACCTCCTTATAATAAAAATGTTTTTCGTTTTGAGTTTTAGGCTTTAAATCACTTTTGAAGGTACACAACTCAGTAACATCATTGTGCAATAAAAGATTGCACAATAAAAGAACATCATTGGAATATTTTAGATTTTATTTCTAGTTTAATTTGGTGTGCCTGAGAGCAATTCTGCTGTTGTCACACATGAAATGAAACTGGTCCAGCAAGAAAACTTACTACTTGCTGAAATGCCCAATGTCAGGTAGTCTGTAAATATGAAAATAGATTTACTCTACACAGTCAAAATTTTTTTCTCCAAACAGCAGAAAGGCCATTGTTTGAAGGAAAAGATCTCCAAAAATATAAAACCTGCTATACTATACACTATAATATATATTATACTATACTATAAATAAAAGCTTGTGCTTTATATCTCTAACTTACTCTAGCCTTTCTCCTGTATCACACTTACTGCCTCGCTTTTTTTTCTCATACTTCCATTAGAAGTACTTATTTGGTTTGGATTTTTAAACATTTTAAAGGTAAATGGTAAAAATTATGTAAGAACATAGAAAAACTAAAGAATGTATGACATAAAATGTGAACTTTTAGAAAATATAGTATGGTCACTATCACTAACCAGCATATACCTCACCTCCACTCCAAAAAATCCCTTTTTGAGACAATTTAATTATCTTTTACAGCAGGCAACTTCAGACTGTTCTGTGTAATATTTGACAGAAGGCATGGAGCATAACTCTAACTCTTTAGCTTCATTATGAATTTCTCAAGTATTCCTCTTTGAGGTGTTATTCACTAGGCACTAGAGGCACTAGAACTGCATAGAGAATGATACCTTTTAATATATGTGTGCTTCACATTAGGCACCATGCAGGTCATCAGAAAATTTGAATCAAAGCATATGCATTTAAACTGGAAGTTTGAATTTCTCTGTGGGAATCCTACATGTATTATTTCTGAAACTTCTAAAGCCTACAATTCCATGTTTTATAGCCACAGGTTTATTAGTAGCAGTCCAGTTTTGAGACATTTTCTATATGAGGTAATTTTTTTCCATGGCAGAAGTACATCTCTTCTAACTCCAAACCAACTTGCTCTCTCCAGCCTTGTCTCTAGGTTTAGCAAATAACTTTATTTCATTCAGAATATCCCTCTTCTCAAAACTACTTTTTTTTTTGGACAATATTTCTGTTTATTTTGTTTAGGCACTGGACTGCCACAGTGTACAGGACAGCAGTGATCCAAGTATAAGCCTATTTTACCTGTAAACCCTTGAAAGCTTTCCCTATCACCAGACATGTTTGAAATAAATACAAGCCATTTCCTAAAGCTATACTCCAAACAGAGTAAAACCTGACAGTAAATAAAAGAGAAAATGGAGAACCGTGCTTTTACAGAGAATACAGTAGCAGATGGAACTTGACTAGTGACCTCACTAAACTTTTTAAAAGTCATGAAAAAGTAATCTCTGAACATAAAGCAGAATTGAGTTCTTCACAAAGAAAGCAAATAGGGGAGGGAAAGCAGATCAATGAATCTCATCTACTCAATAAAGTATAAAGAAAGGAAAGCACTGGCTGCTATTTAATGCTACAGCCATTAAAGAACAGCAATTACAGTGGCCTGCTTCTCCCCACTCAATCACACAAACCTTACCACAGGAAAGATATTTATCCCCCTCCCTACCACCATCATACACTCCATGTGGAAAAAAATTAGGCTTCTCCTTTTCAACTGAAATTTTAAAACAAGCACATAATAAAAAATAGTTCACAGGTGCTTGTAGAATAACAATAAGTTAAGTAAGTTTGTGATGTTGTTTTCCACATAAAGTATTAGTGTTTTATGTAAGGACTGCCCACATCAAGCACGCGATTATGATGTTGATTGCAGCTTGCACAGGCCTAGCTGTGTATGAGAGGTGCCTAGGTGGAAAACCAGGTGGGAAGTCTGCAGGTCTCTCACAGAATGCAGCATCTTACTATGGTGGACAATTTCTGAGGAATGCCCTAGTTCTGCCTCTGGGTCTTTGGCAAATTTGGCTTCCCGAATGCCTCCAGTCTCAACATTTGGTTGGCAGTGACAAAAAAGGAATCAAAAGATTTTATATGCCTTTCCCACCTCCATAAATTTTTTGTCCTAATACTTCTCTAATTTTCACCCTCTCTGTTTGCAGACTCAATCATGTTATCCCACAGGGTCAGGTGTCCATTCCCTACTTTCCTGTGTCTGAAAGATGAGTGACACCAATGAGTGATTATGTCTTGCAAGGCCTTCAGAAAGTCATGCATTTCTACTTTAAGCTGCACCCCTTGTGCTTATAACCTGTGTGTGGGACCAATTAAAGCAATTGCTTATTAAATTCAGCATGAAACTGTTTCTGACTTAATGTCTTCCATACATAGACATAGACCATCTTCAAAGACAGCTCCAACAGTGGGATAATATGCAAAGGTGCAGGATTTCAAGAGTTTTGAACTGCTTCTGGTAAGAGAGAGAAAGGTTCTCCAAGGTCATTTTCAGCATGCTGCAAGCTGCAGAACATTTCACAGGATCAATGGAAAGCATTGCTGTTTAGCCATGTCCTAAAACAATCCAATAGGAAGCTTCCAGAAAATGCAAAGGAGAAAAGCCTTGTATTTCTAATAACTGCTTGCATTTAACACAACTCAATGATAACAAAATAAGCATTGAAACAGCCTGAAGGCTCCAACAAGTAGGAGGTTGAGCACTGTAAGGAAGGCTTAGGTGAAAGTTTTTTCTCTAATTTACCATCCATGACTTCTGACTGCTATTTTAGGGTTTCAGGACCATATTTCTTTGAAGTAAGAAAAGCAAAACTATTTTTTTTTTCCAGTAACACTTGATGATATATGTGTCTCTGCATTAAGTGACAGAGATGGTCACTTGCAGTTAGTGACCTGCAAGTTCTATCTTCCTCCCAAGATACAAGATCTCACTAATACAGGATCTAGCAACATACAGGATCTCCAGAGCTCAGACGCTCTCCCAGGCCAGCAGACTCATCCTATATTTCTGTACCACTGCTGCAAATCATACCTCATTCCTGATAACTAGGAATGCATGGTTCAAACAACAGAAAGGAAGAACTTACACAGAAGAAAGTCTGCTTGAGGGTTCTGGTGGTTATGCTCTTCTGGGGCAGCCAGGAGATGGGAAGGAGGCACCTGTATATCAGTCAGAATTCCACCACTCTAAAATTTGTGTTTGGACAATAAACCTTTCAAAGAAGGTATTATCTCTTTATTATTGATCTCCATTTATGGCATTGGGGTTTACTGCCACCTATATAAAATAACAGCTTATTTGTTGCACTAAGTAGCAGTGAAACACTAGGCTTTTAATTCCAGATGTTGTTATATGAACTCTGAGCTAATAAATTAAAGTAGGATATGAGCAGTTTACAATGTTACACTTTTCATTCATCTTTTACCTATACAAGGCTAAAATGTTTAAAGCTTGGCATTTATCGCAGTAGACTCAGAGTGTTTCATGATATGAATGGATTTTCTTTAATATGCGCAGGAATAAATAATAATCTGAACAATGAATACAGGAAAAATATGAAAGAGATATCAGCAACCAATTGCTTTCAAGTCCACGTTAGCCAATTCAATTTGTTTTGCTCAATTCCATTGCCAAAAACCAGTGAACAATCCTAAAAAAATCAGTCAGAACCCAAATTTCAATATAACTACTACTGCATGAAAAATATACATGATAAAAACAGCTGTCCATTACAACACCAAGTTCTGTGAGTTTTCAAGTGTATTCTGGAGTGAGCTGAATGTTTTCATATACTCCCAACAAAATGTAAAGCAATATTGCAAAACACTAAGGAGCCTTCTGTTTAGCCAGAGTATTTGCTTATAAAATAAGCTGGTTAACTTGAGTACCACATCTTAGAAAATGCTGAATTCAGAAAACACACAATTTCAAATCATCTGAGATAAAGCATGATAACCTAGATTATTTGTCAGTTCAGTTGTAACAGTTTGAAAAAGAATGCAATGTTACTTTAAACATGAAGATAGTAGGAGACTAAGGGTATTGCTCAATGCATGCCTCTGTCACTCCCATTGTTCAATATAGCAAGCAGCTGGAGAGCGAATAGAAGTAGCACCAGGTAGTTTGCTTGAATCGTTCCACATAAAAGTGCTCATTTAATAATGAAAAATGTGTTCATGCATTCATACAAACAGCATCTGTATATACAGCTCTTGATGGCTAGCTGTGTTCCCTCAGATTACTTAGCTTTAATAGTTTACTGCTCCTTATGGTTATGGTGTTTTTTCCATCTTAAACATGAAAACCTAATAGATAGACTGTCACCTAAAAATATTTCTAAAAACCTGAGATTTATAGTAGTTTTAAAAAATTATTTTATAAAAAGATGTAATATTTAATGAAAGATTCAGAGAGACTTTTTTACAGCCAACAGACTGAAAATTAATTCACCATGTTTAGTGCACTTCTAGTTTTATAACCTCATCCATTATTTTATTGTTGTGTTAGGTAGTGACTTTTTATGATTATGGCACTTAGAAAATATAAATTTTCCTTTATAATTGTAGAAGAGCATGAGAACAACATGGTTTAGAATTGCAATTATTCTTGACCTTTTGGAAGGCAAAATGAATTATTTTATTTTGTACAAGAGTGATAATATCACACAAAATAAACATATTTTTGAAACTTTTTACTCTTTTTTATCTATAGAGAACTAAATTAAGGCTTGGATTTCATAAGCAAGTCAAGCTCATGTGGCTAGCTTGTAACATTTTGACAAAGCTGCATATGCTTTGTGTTCTGACAAGATCATTCATATTGTGGAAAAGTATAGCAGACTCAGAGGAAACATATTCTTATCAATATGATGACATTTTCTAAAGTGAACACTTTGCCAGTCATAAAATAACCTCTACTTGTTTCTTTTGTTTGTTTGTTTGTTTTCACTTTTTTGGAAGTAATCCTCAAATTGTGACTGCTTTTCTGAGTTTGCAAACACTTGTACGTTAATGATCTAAAATTTTCAAGTGAATGTTCATATAGAAGAATAAAAATACCCAAACAATATGCAAATATTTCTTTATTAGAAGGTGCTAAATCCCACAAAAATGTAAGACTATTTATATTCAGGTCAGGAGATATTAGCTGTAAAATAAAAGTAGAAAAGAAGAATCAGAACAGAGATTCAACTCTCCCAATGTCATAACTCCAGTGTTGATCAAGGATGAATACATAGGGAAAAACACAAGAACAGCTTGTGTAATTCACAACTCAGAGACTTCTTTTACCCTAATATTGACATTTTTTGACCTCTTAGTTCTGGAATTAAAGTAAGTTTCTCTCTTACTTTAGAGAGAAAAAAATAAATTAGATATAGCAGTAGTTTGTGCCAACATCTATAGCTAAGTGACTTGATTTGAATTATCTGATAAGTAGTTGGTTAGTGAAATCTCAGAATGAATACCATGATTGTGTGGGCACAATCATATTGATTTTATACATGAGCATTTTCCATGTAAATCAGACCTAATTGGTTAATAATATATTAAGAACTTTGAACTGTCCATTTTCAATCAACAGCACAATTTTTCCTTCTTCCAAACTACACTTAACTAGAATTTTGCATAAGGGGCTTGTTGACTATATTAATAAATGTATTGTTTAAAATTTTAATCATTGTTTCATTCTTTTCTTTCTTTTTTTCAAACATACTTTGCTCAATTTTCTCATTAGGTGATTTTCACTTACTTATTTACAGAAAAACCTACAGATCATTAAAGTTGGGCTGCGTTTTCCTAGATACTTGCAAAGTTAATTTTTTTCTATACTATAGCTTAGAGGATTCAGTAACATTTAAAAATGGCCTGCCATGGCATTAACTGCTAGGAAAAAAAAAATATAATACACTACAGAGAACATTGTATGACCAATAGTCATATATTTTAAATATTTCTGTAAATTAGACAACATACAATGACAGAAGGAACAGCTGCTTTCCAAGGAGACCTCTAATAGTCTAGACCTCTAATAGTTCATATTCACCTTGTTTCTAAACCAAAAGGTACAAAGCCAAAGTCAATGTAGTCATTAGAAATCTATCTGTTTGGAAAGAAGATTATAAGATTACTTTCTATACTTCATAGATTAGTTTTCTGTTCAGAAGAATGCACCTAATTAAAGAACAAGCCTGGTTTTATCAAAAGGAGACATATTAAAAAAGTAGTGGTTCAGTAGATTTCTGTTGGGTTTGCCTCCTTTTAGGTTTCCTAGTCCAGTATCTTACTGAGGCAAATAGAAAACACAAGTTATATTCATGTTACTTATTTATATAATTTCTACTGGTGTACAAAGATTTGTATCACATCCATATTCTTTTGATCTGTCAGAGACTGGAAGCATAATATCTTGGAAAATGCACCATTCCTGCAGTTTATCTCTGCAGTTTACACAAGCAGACCTGCACATGCTTTTCGTGTATTCCTAGTTAACCAGAAGCTACATCATTTGCAGAAATTTAAGCTGAATCTAAAACACCCTTTTTCTATGCAATGTTTGCTAACATGACTCATAATCACAGTTTTCTTCAACCTATTGCAAGTGATTATACATATATATGTATATATATGCAAATATGTACATCTATGTTAAGAGAATTAGAGATTGCTGTGGTAGCAGTGTTTAAAAGACTGAAAACTTTGGCCCATTTCAAACTTGAAAACAATACTAAATTTACATTCATTGGCAATTCACATTGCTAACATTTAGTTCTAATCCATTATTAATTATTTCTATATATATTCAAATGAATAGTTTCAAACAAGCTTCTCCTAAATTAGCTGTGAGTAAACAAGATGATGGAGCTGATAGTCCTGATGGCTATGGTTCCTCAATGGCCTCAGTGTCCAAGTTCAAAGTGGCTGGTGGTTAGAGATCTGTGAAAAGAGAGGATATAACTTTTTTCTCTTTTTTCACTTTTTTCTCTTTTTTTTCTCTTTTTTATCTTTTTTTCATCTTTTTTCTCTTTTTTCTCTTTTTTCTCTTTTTTCTCTTTTTTTTGCTTGTAATTGCCATTTTATGTTCTCTTTTAAAAAGAAAAAGGGAAATTCATATATGCTTTATATAGCTAAACCTATAATCACACCTCCAAAATAATTAAATTATATATTTACATTCATACTCCTCCATGTATATGTGATATAAGAATTTTCCCATTGTTGCCTATATTTTCTCCTCGAAAAGGGCTAGGACTGAAAGATTGTTGAAGGGGATTTAACAGTTGCCATCCATATGTGGATCTTATTTCATGGTTGGGACTTTTGCAAACTATGCTTCAAAAAAAAAAAAAAAAAAACTGAGATGAACAATGTGTTGCATACAAGCTAAAATAACATACTGGAAATTTTAAGTTACTAAAATAAAAAAAAAGACCACCTAAAAAAAGTCAAGCCCTCAAACTTATAACACTAAAACCAAATCTTGCCAAAAACATTTTGAAGTCAATGAATTGTAAAATAATCTTTTTTGCCTTTTTTTTTTTTGTTTTGTCAGAAGAATGGATTAGCTAAAAAATTATTCTAAATTTTTACTTACTTTATTGATCCTTAAACTTTTCAGGGAATTTATTTTGGTTGGATCAAATAAAACCAGAAACCAAGAAGAAAGAGTCTGAAAGAAAAAATGGAAGCTAAACCAAAATGATTGTGATTACCTCATAGGTGTAAGACAGATACGGATTTATCACATCATACATAATGAATATACATTGTGTTATGTGACTGAATTGTGAGTAGTGAATTATGTGCATATGAACATATATGAACATATGAATTATGTGCACATATCCATATACATTATGAACTATCCATAACTTACATGCACAAAAAATATAAAAGGAGCTTCATGAAATTTCTGGCTAAGAATTATCCATGTGTGTGGTACTCCTGTTTATAATGTATCAGTTACACCAGTTTGTCATGGCCAGCTATGATTTTCCTCATGGGTGAAAGGAAATGGCTTTTAAATTCAAGCATTCTTGCTACAAAAAATTCCAGATGCCACTAGGTGCTTTGTCAAAATCTGCTTAGTTTTCCTCAGAAATAACAATTCAGAGCCAGTTGTAAACCACTCTCACACATCCTGGCATTTTGTCAGCCAGCAGCAGGAAGGCAGGGAGTTAATGGGAGAACCAGCAGAGCAGAAAGCATGTTTAACACTGCCCTTTCCTTATTTCAGCAGCTTCCACTACAACGGGAGCAAGTGGGCTTTGTAGATTGCTTCCGCTGTAAAAAAACATTGGCCTTAATTGTGAGAGTTTTCTTTGGTTTAACTTTGCATATTTCAAAGTTAAATTTCTGCCTTAATGGAAGGCAGAATCCCAAACTTGTTTTCCAGTCAAATTTCCTGCATAACTTTTTTTTTTTTTTTTAATGTCAGATATTGAGCAGGCTTTTCAAAAAAACTGAACAGACAGAGACTGGATGACTTCAGTAATAGGAATACAGCCTGAGGAAGGTACATAAATCTGTAGCCTTGCTGTGCATAAAATTGCTTTGGTAGCTCTACATCTGGAAAGACGGGAGGTTTGATCAGTGCAGTTTGAAGGAATGCCATCAGCTAAACAAGCTAATCTTGCACCTTAATTACCAAGTCATGCTGCTTTTCTCCATGCAGTCTTATTACGAACTTTTAAAACGGATATAAAAGTGCGGTGAGTTTGCAAATACGACATTAAATGGAATGAAGTTTCCTTTCACCCTCAAGAAAACATAGGGGTGGCTCTATGAATCATCCCTATGGGCCCACACAGGCCACCTTCTGCTTCTATGGAATCTTAATGCCATAAATGTTTAATCCATATGTTTCCTTCATGATTCATCCCTGAGCAGCTCCATATGTCAGCACTGGTTGGACAAGGCTTTTGAAATGCACAAGCAATGCTGGTGACTAGCAGAAAAATGCACATCAGTTCCACTAGTTATTATTTTCTTGTATTTTCTTTTATTTTCTCTTTATTCAGTTGGACAGCAGAATAACTGGGGAGAGAACTGCTGAAGAGATCATTGGTGGCATTAAAATGGACAGGTTAAGGGTTATCTGGATCTATAATATGTCTGTCTTCCTGTGCTCTTAGTACAGTGTTGTGTATGAGCTAGTCTTCTTCCTTCCAGGACTCCTTGTCTATGCTCAACCTGCAGGAATAAGGCTTTCATGATGCATCCAGCCCAGCTTGCCCACCTGAATGGCTCACTAGGAATAATTCAGGTTGAGAGAGTTTATTAGAATGCATCCTTTGAGGGGATGGTTAACAGACTGAGATCTTAAGGTTTTACTGAAGCAGGTAGGCCTTCCTGCAAGGTAAACAAGGGCTGTGATTCTGGTATTGGCAATCCTGAGTTAAGAGAAGGGTCCACAGTGCCTGGAGGAGTACAGCATTCCAGGCATTCAGCTCTGTGAGGCTCTTACAGAGGGCAAGGTGCGAAATCATTATTCTCTGTTTATAAGAAAAGCAATGAACCATGCATAGAGTGTATGAAGCAGTTCACAGTTCCTTCTGGCTTTATTAGTCAGAAGTATCTATTTTCATGGAAACATTAATAATTTCTATCCTGCATTTTCTACAAAACCCAGTTTTTAAGGCTGTATTGTGTCCAAGTGAAACTAAATACTTCTTGAGCTTAGGAAAAGAATACATGTCTATACATCTACAGTACTTTCCTAAGGAAATGAAGCCTTAAGGTTGGGATAAAGTGCCCTTATATTTATATATAGGCACAGGCATAGGGCTCACAAAAATATGCACTAACTTAGGAGAGACACAGGAACCTTTTACTGGCATGTGGGACGGTAAGCTAAATCTGGATGAAGTACCAACTACAGACAACTGACTAAAGAAAACGTGGGTTCTTGATTCAGGTCTTGCTGTAGCAAAATCAAGATTTTTTTTTGCGCCTAATAGAGTGAAAGTATATAGAGTGTGAAGATTCAGCTGACTGTCATGAATATTCATTAGCATTCTTATATGAAAGAAATTTGACCTAGGTATATACAGGACTTTTCACACTTGTGCTAAAATTCCCTGAAGAGGAAATCTCACCTACTGGTTCCATGAGTGAGGAAAACAAACATCAAATCACATTCGTATTTATAAAACCACCATATAATTTCTGTATTTTACAACTGGCTTTCAGTCCCTACCCTAACCCATATTTATAATAGTTTTTGACTTACAATGAACTCTAATTGAACTACTGCTAAAAAATTTGGATGAAAGTTTACAGCATAGTTTGTATTTCTGCAGCTTAGCAAGTTTTACTTAGAGTTCTGTTTTAATAGAACAAATTCTTTTCATTCAAATTGATTGCATTAGAACAGAGAAATATTAGCTCCCTGAGCAATTTTATGGTTAAAAGGAACTGTTCACTCATCAAGCACATATATTCTTTTCTTAAAAACTTTATATTGAAGTCTCCTTTCATCTATCTACCAACATTTAAAGTGGAAGAAATTCTTTTGCATATCACTTAAGATTAGAATAAAAATACTTTATAGTTGAATAGACTGACAAATATTTTGCTGATTGACTAATTTTATAGCTAGTGGAATATATTGATTGAATTATTCAAGAGATAAGATTAACTTTTGTTCAACGATTGCAGAACTTAGTTTAAGTCAGTGTTCAATCACGACTTAAAAATAAGCAGGGAAGAAGAGAGGCATTCTGTAAATTCAGTCATGCCTGTTACAAAGTTGTTTTGTCATTCTTCTACTACAAAAACCCTTGGAAACCCTTCTTTTGTGTCTTGAAGCATGGGTTATCTTTTACAAGCCACCAGATAAATAAATTAATAGAAACATTGCAATACATAGTTCTTATAGAAAAATTATGGATGGTGATGAATTTTTTTTAAGATTATCTTACGTCTCATTTTTTTTCTTTATTTGTAAAAATCACACATCATCTGCAGTGAGTAAGGAAGAAAATATATCTGAGACTTGTCCATCTTAGATGGCATAGTTTCCAGAACAGTCGGAATGGCAAATGCGACTTGTGTCCACAAGTCACAACATAACAAATTGTGTTGTCAAATGGGACAACACAATTCGGTTGCATATTTTGGCTCCTAAATGAAAAATTGCAAAGTGTATTGGCAGATTTTTCATAGTATCACTTGTTATGGAAAGGTTCTGGTTTTATACTAATGAGTAATTTCAATACAATTTATCCTATGGTATCTTTCTTGTATGGGATGCAATATCTTCATATTCCAATTTCCAGGTAAGAAAAGTGTAGAGAGAGAAAAATGAAAGAGAAAATAAACTTATATTAACCACAGGCAGAAACTCAGACAGTGTCTAAGTAATCATCTCTCTATATGCTTCTCTTTAAGTGATCTAATTCCTTTAACTTCACTATTACTGATTAAATGGTTTCCAGAAAAAATTGTATACTTCTGGGATATGTGAGGACAGAATGTTACTAAACTCACCTTATTTTCTTCAAAGGACAACTCAGGATGAAGCTGTGTTCAAGGGTATGCTTATTATTTATTCATATATATCCAATTCTAGTTAAGACATGTTGGCTTCATTGAACGTGACAGAAAAAGTTAAAAAGTCAAAGCACAAAAGTGAAATGTTGATACAAAGAAGGGTGATAGTGAACATTTATTCTTAAATTGTGTTTTATTTCAGCGTTCTACCAGTTCTATATTCTAACTTTAAAAACAATACTATTTTAATGAGAAAAAGATTGTGTGTTTTGAGAATTAACTAGTAATATACCAAAAGTTCTTTCTTGGCATGTTCTTAAGTTCTTTCTTGACATTTCATTATGAAATAAAAATGTCCCCTAAATTATATTGGCTTATAGTGTCACCGGAAATATTACCCAACAGCTGGTTTTATAGAAGGCTATAGAATTGGTTTATGCTTAGATTTAGAAAATTTATGCATACTTTGCATTGTCTCATCGTAACCTGTGGGATTCTAAGTTTGAGGATGAACATAGAAGAGATTAAAGGAACCATCACAGAGTAGCATTAAGTGCTTCAAGAAACTCTCAATATCATTAAAATACATAGCAGAAGGATAAGGCTGATGTTTCAGAAGAAATTTCAAAATGTCTGAATTTTGTTTGGCAAGCTTTGACATATTAACTGCTATCATTGTCAACTGAGGTCTTCATCATTTCAAGATAGTAAAAATACAACAGTTATAGTGTTATGTAATGTGCATAGATGAAAAATTAGAAGATAAAATTTTTTGGCCATTCTGCCAAGCAATGTAGAGCTGGATTTTCTCAAAGTATAATAGCACAAGAGTAGCTACCATTTTCACTTCAGTGGAACTTTAACATTCCCCTCATTTAGGCAGAGTTTGAACTATTCAATCATGAAGTTATTTAAGGCCCATCAAAAAGCAACAACCCACAAGTCCTCCATGAAACCTCAACATATTCAAAATTTTATCTAGCATTTTATGTAAAATAATTTGAAATTTACAAAAATCCAAAGTAAGAAAAAACCCCAACCAGTGAAAAACTCACTGATGTTACTGGGGGAAGATTTTTTTATATAAAAGAAAACGTCTTAAGCACTAAACAGGAAGTTGACTTGCCAGTTGCCTGCCTGTAAAACACTTTTGTCAGGTTCATCACCAAAGATGCAGCAGGGGAACTGCAGTCACTCTACAAGACAGGAGAAGCTAAGGAAATGCTGGAAATAGCTTAGTTAGTCACTAAATCTCTACAAGCATATATGCTTGTCAACATATGTTGTTTCACATGGTCAACTGGTCAACAAATAAAAAAGAAAAAGTAACGCAGATTTCAAATAGGAAGTATCAGGAACTAAGACACAGAAGGATTAAACCTGTGTTCTTCTGTCACTTGGTGTGACAGAGCCTTGTAACACTTTGTTAAGACCCTGGGATTCCTGAGACACTGAGGTCCTGTGCTTGGAGTCATCATGTTCTATTAGACAAGGGAGTCTGAGCAGAGTGCAGGCACTACCTCTCACAGCACTGGCTATTAGTATTGTCTCCTGCTCCAGTGCAGTGAACTGAAATCTTACAATTACTCAGCTTTACTGTATAGCCCATGGTCCTCCTTGGCATCTCGAGAGAGCACAGGCTTTCACTTGTCCACTTCACCACTTTGCAATGAAGAAAATAGGTCTGGGTGCATAGGCTCTGCAACATATTTGTTAATATAATACCACTCTTTATGTGAAACATAAAACCTGTTCAGTTAGAACATGAGGGGAAAAAACTTCCTTCTTTAGCTCATATTGAGGGTTTGGCTCCCTTCATTTTGGGATGCAAACTTTCTCTAAGCTTGTGAAATATCTTTCTTTATCATGAGCAAAGAGAACATTGCTCTACACTTACAGTAAAACCCTCCTGTATTATAACATTATTTGTAGTCAGGCCCAGATCAGTTCACTTGGGCACTCAGAGACTCCTGTAAATAATTTCCCTTCTGATAAGACTCCTTTTGTCCTCAATGCCTGTATGTGAACAAAAGCCCAATTTCATTTAATGACACACCAAGACACCTCCTGAGATAACCCTTACCCTGAGGTATAACATAGCAAACTGGATTAAGGAATAAGTATTTTTAAGGGAGACCAAAGTTAAAACAGAGAGATCAGCATCCACAGTATCTCACTAAGAATTCAAAAATTGTATGGACAAAATCACTACAGTCCATGACAGATGCAGTGATTAAGGGAGCTTCTCTCATGTTTTAGGATTATTTACTGTGAAAAAAAGACTGAATCTGAGGTTAAGCACAGCCATTTTGTAATATGCATGGAGATACATTAATAAAAGTGGTGGCAAAATAGAGGATGCAGAGCCAAGTGAAGGAGGAATAAAATAGAACAGGTCTTTGAAACAACAGATAATACTGTAATTTTCTAGGGTTTGTCAGGTGTGAGCGGTCCAAATCTTCTCCATTTAAATTTATCTAATGCTCAGCATTGCCTCAGATAAATCTGATAAAATTTGGGTAAAATTAGACCTCATTTGTGGAGTTTATCTATTATTTTTCCAACAAAATTAGAAGCTTTAAAAATCACAGAAGCTGTAAATTTTCAAATAAATATTGCAACCGTAGTGGTTGCAATAAAAGATAATTTCTTCATGTATGTGAAGAACATACAGCATAAAACTGCTGCATTTTTGTCCTAATTTTTATTTTTTTCCCTTTGCTACTGTCAGTAAAGGAATGAATAACAGAACAGGAAAGCAAATTTTTTTAAAAATGGGACATTTCTCACTTGTTTTATTTAACAAAGGCTAGTGAAAAAAATGCAGTAATTGACAAATTTGTTTAAAGACATTAAAAATTGCTTCAACAGAAATACATGTTTGAAATTAAATTATTTTTAATATTTAACCAGGGCACTTTTTTTTTTATTTTCAATGACTCAGTAGGTTAGGCTGGCTGTACTTCTATGTTCTCTGGGAACTTGAAGATTTGTGTGGGAATGAGAAAGTTCATGTGCAAATGTGAAGATTCCCATAACCTTGTGATTCAAAACTACAAAAATGTTCTTTTTGAAACTCAAAATAACTAATAGGGTTGTGAAAATACTCTATTTAGTTTTTATTTTCTGAGAAAGCTAATTGAAATATACAGTTTTCTGTATTGGAGTCTTATTTATCAATTTGATCACCTGTGTCTAAGCAAGCATCAAACAAACAGTTATGCCATAAAATCCATCAACGAAAAAGCAACTGAAGTAGCAGAAAATAGGGATCTGGGTCAAACTGACTCAAACAAAATGAATTTTGCTTAATAAAATAAAAACAGATTTCATAACTGGCAGAATTAAGACTAAACCATAAAAATAGCACATGTGCAGCATGTAGATGATTTGACACAAACTGTCAATGCAATATTGCTGCAAAAAGTGATAACAAGTCCTGTGACTGTCTAAAGAAGGGGATAGTGGCTATTTGTATGTGATATAAATGAGACATGTCAGAATAATATAGCTCTGTAATCCACATTCTTTAAAAAGAAGATGGAAAACCTGGAGACAATATAGAAGAGAGTGACAAATATTATTTGTGGGGCAGGAAATGTATTTCTGCAGATGACACCTACAGCTCACCCCAATTAGCTTATCAAAAGAGATATTAAGAGGTGTGTTGCCCACAACATATTCATACTTCAAAGATCAGGTACTGAAAGTATCAGGTACTAATACACTGTTCGGTCTAATAGAAAAAATGCATGACAAGAATGAGTGTTTAGAAGCTGATGGCCAATTCAAATGGCAAATGTCACACAAATTGCTAAAAAGTTACTTGGCTATCTATCAAAACAAAGTATCACCGATACCAGAGTTCTGAATTTTACTAATCTTTATGTCTTCAAGCCAAAACAGGATGCCTTCATGGAATATTTGTCTCAGCCAAACACAAGTTGTTTGTCTTGGTACAGAAAAAAACAACATAAATGTAAACACAAATAAAACTTTTTGGTTTTAAATCGTTAAAAATCTTTGGGATACCCCCTAAAGTCCTGTGAATTCACTCTCTGAGTTTCTCTATAAGTAGCAATTTTAGTCTTATTATGATCTGGGGCTATAAGTCTTCTTATAAATCTTCTGCAGATTCTACTATTTTCAAATGTACTCTGAAGCTTACAGGGGTTTAGAAAATATTTTGAATATTCTGTTGCATTGATATAGAAGGAAATGAAAAGCAGTTTGTGTTCTACTGAACATATGGACACACTTCAACAGCTTAAAAACCTCAAACCTAGAAACCAAAAGACTCTGTAAAAAGCACTTCAAATAGGATGCACATCAGTTGAGTGATTTTGAAATTGTCTTTGCATAATTATTATTCCAAAGTAATTCTGTTCTGAAGCAACAGACTATTCTTTTTAGATAACGAAAAACTACTTCATTTTGCTAATGTAAAAATAAATCATGGACAAGATGCAACATAGATCAGCACCAGTAACATGCATTTAGTTTCAAATCTAGTCTTTTAATGTCAAACCCCCTCCAAAAAAAGATAGTGACCTTTCCTTTCTGAAATTTGGATGAGTTCAACATGTTACTGTAGGATGTTTCAATCTTAATGGAAATATTATATTTCCATTATAACATTGTTTTCTGTTTCTCTGTTTTGTTGTTTTTGCAAAATTTTTAAAAACAGACATCAATGTCTGTGATTGAATTTAAGGGAATTGTTGGGCTAATCTTAGGGACCTTAAAATTAATTTTTCTCAAGCTCAATAAAACTAGAAAAAGTACTTCATTCTTCAGATATTATATTTTTCCCTGATTAAAAGCACTCTCACCCACCACTGCTGTGAAAGCACATTTCAAAAAGTGTTAAAAGTGATTGAAACGAATCCCTAGAGCATTAGCCTAATGCAATTATTTCTATTGTTCAAATAAGGTTATGACCACCTTAAATCTTCATTTCAGGATATTATCTGACATGTTCTACTTGCAAACAGAAAAACCTTTTGGGAGAGAGCTACTGTTTGGGAACTTGCCAAATTTAATGACTTTAAGATATATATTTTAAAATATTATTTTTAATCCAACTATAATTGGTAATAGTCTAATCTAATGTAAATAAAAGTGCCTAATACTGCATTGAAAGCCAGGTGCATAATGTTTTAAAATAAAATTATGCTTATGAAATGAAGATAATTCAAGTTTTCCTAACAGTTTCATTGAAATTTAGGATCAACCTATCCACATGAACATTGTCCACAACCACACATAATAAATGCTAGTCTAGCACAATCTACCTCTATTACTTACATTGTTGGTGATTGCTTCCACTTATATCACCAATAATAAAATCTCTTGAGAGCCATGAGAACCTGCAAATTGTCTCCATACAAAATACAGAGACTCTAGCTAAGCAAAAAAAAAAAAAAAAATCCCCTCTCATGGTTCAAGGAAGGCTGTCAAATTATATCCTTGACTGCTCATATCAGCTCATGGTTCTTAAGAATTTGGTATTTGAGGAACACATGATCACCTAAATAAAATTCAGCACCCATTTCTGTTAAAGGGAGGAAAATTCAACAAGGAAATACATAAGTAGCCTAATATAGTTTTAGTGGTTGGACTTTAAATTTATTTAGCTAATAAATAAAGTGGAGTCACACAGGATCTTTGCTGTTTCAGGACTTTTCAACACTTCCATAACTGGAAAAAGGGAGGAAGAAGCCACGAGAAAACAAAATTTGTTGGTGATAGTTAGTTATTCAAGGTAATAAAAACAAGGGCAACTGAACTGCAGAAGAAATAAAGTGATAATGAAATGGCAGATGAAATCAGTTTTGGTAAATGCACAGAGATGCACATGAGGAAAAACAATCTCAATTTTACATACAAGGAGAAAAGCTCTGAGATTACTTTTACCACACAGGAATGAAATCTTTCGAACTGACCTGTAATGAACAGTTCAGTGACAATGTCAGCTCAATACTCAGGAGCAGTAAAAAAGAAAATAGACATTTAAAAAGGGAAAAGAAAAACCATAAAGTAAATATTATGATATTGTATGATACTGTATAAAGCTATCCTGGGTGCTCTTTGCAATTTCTACTACCCCCACAACCATATCAAAATGCAAGCAGGAAAAAGTTAAAGAGATAATCACAGACAGTTATAAAGGTTATTCAAATGGCAGAAAGAAGCAGCTAGTAAGGCGTCAAATACTTCCCTGTAAAGTCATATGTTACACTGAGAAAATAAAAAAGAAAAGATTAGTCCAATAAAGCCTACAGAGGTCAAAGTAATGTAGCTAAAAAATGAATCACCAAACAAAATAGAAATTCTTCATAGCTCATAGCTAATCTGTGGAATTTTGGCACAAGGAGATGTTCATGATAAAAACCTTTACAGGAGTCTAAAAAAAAGTGGGAGAATTTTATAGAAAACAAATCTATTACGGACTAGTAATCAAAGGTAGAATCTCTTGTGCAGGTAGTCCTTTAAATTCTGTTCTGCTCAAGACTGGGAGACTAATAGAGCCCATAAGAGCATTTTATCTGCTGCTGCTGGCACCTGAAGCAATGATATAGTTGAAAAACTGAAAAAAAAAACCAAAAAACCCCATGTTTCAGATACATATGTCTTTGGTGCAATAAAAGATTTTTTTTTTTTTTTTTTTATCTGCTCTTCATTGACCCTTATAGGCAGCTGAGCCCTGCACAGCCACTTGTTCACTCCCACTGCAGTGGGATGGAGGAGGGGAATGGGGGTTGTGGTCAGTTCATCACACCTTGTCTCTGCCACTCCCTCCTCAGGGGAGGATTTCTCACACTCTTCCCCTGCTCCAGCATGGGGTCCCTCTGACAGGAGGCGGTCCTCCATGAGCTTCTCCAATGAGTCCTTTCCACTGGCTGTAGTCCAGAAAGTGCTCCAGCGTGGGTCGCTTCCACAGCATGCAGTCCTTCAGGAACAGGCTGCTCCAGGGTGGGTTGTTCACTTGTGAGGTCACAAGTCCTGAAGCAAACCTGCTTCAGTGTGAGCTCTCTCCATGGGCCCACAGGTGCTGCCAGAAGCCTGCTCCAGCACAGGCTTCCCATGGGGTCACAGCCTCCCTCAGGCTCCCTGCTCTGATGTGGAGTTGTCCTGGGGCTGCAGGTGGATCTCTGCTCCAGTGTGGGGTTCTCCATGGGTTGCCAGGACACAGATGCATGATGTGGCCTGCACCATGACGTGCAGGAGAATCTCAGCTCCAGCACCTGGATCACCTCCTTTCCCTCCTTTTTCACTGTTCCTGGTGTCTTCAGGCCTGTTTCTCTCACATATTCTCACTCCTGTTTCAAGCTGCAGTTGCAGCGGGTCCACTGTCCTCTTTTTAGCTCTGTTACCGCACAGGCACCACCACCACTGCTGATGGGCTTGGCCTTGGCCGACAGTGGGTCCGGCTTGAGCTGGCATTGGCTCTGTCAGACATGGGGAAACTTCTGGAAGCTTCTCACAGCAGCTCCCTCTGTAGCCCCCCACTCCCAAAACATGACCATGGAAACCCAACCCTAACCATACAACTATATTGATGGTCTTCATATACTAAGGAATGATGTTTGGAGCATGATGCTGTGTACCTATCATCTGCCCAACCTACATCATCACATGGATGATAGCCCATCCCTGTAATGAAATTTGTTTCCTTGATATTTTGCTATGTATGTGTATTTGCTGTTCTTCAGAGTTCAAAGTCTTTGGGATAAGTAGTGTTTTTATTTTCTCTGAATTTGACAAGAAACTTGGTTCAATAACATAGCAAATGAAGCCTCAAGTCTTCTAGTTCTCAGTCATAAATTCTTCATCCTATGACTTGAAGCACTTGGTTTGCATCGGTTTGCATCAGTTCACATCAGTTCCCTCCTCCCAGGTGCTTCAGACATTAAAAATGACTGAAAGTTTAACTTTTTTCTGTCATGCTTGATGCTGGATTAGATATTGCCTTTGCCACTGTAACTTCATGTCAGATCAGATACCATTTGCTCTCTCATCCCTGACACGAAGCCTTCATGAGCTCCTATCCAATTCTCTTGTTGATTTGACATTTGTTTGACTGTGAGTCTCTTTGGGAGCTTTGCTAGTGTGTGTGCAACACTGTGGCCCTATGGAGATGTGCCTCCTGCATCCCATTTTCTGAGAAATGTAAAGTGAATTAGGTACGTAGCTCAAATTAAGTTTCAGTGGGTTTTGTTTCTTTTGACACTGAAAAAAAACCCTAACATTGTTTTCTCCTCTTTTAAGTGTTTAAATCATCAGCACAAATATAGAAATATTTACCTGTGAGTCACAGATGAAATAAAACGTAAGTATCCAAAGCAAAATTTCTAAACAGTTAGGGAGTTGCAAGCTGTTGGTGCAGATAAGAAGATATTTAAGAAATAAATACATATAAACTGTAGTAATTTTTTTGCCCATTTTACTAGCAAGAACCATAATTTACTATTTATTAAATGCATACACCAGAGTATTATTTGATTTTTTTTTTATTCAGGCACATAGGTGTATAATGCACAAAATCAGAATCTTGAAGACTGCTGAAGATGACACTGATACGTTGTTTTAGTGATATTGCATTTAACAAATCTGTGACAAAGTTAGCATCCCTGCCCAGAGTGCCTTTGCTGAATGCCTATTTGTAGTGTTTGCATCGCTCAATTTCCATGCTAGAGAACAAAGGTAGTATGTTATGTTCAGTTTCAATCAATCTTATTTATTCATCTTTATTTGCTGTGTTATTTAATAGAAGCTTGAAGGCAGCAAGAAAATCAAAGCTAGGTAGGATAAATGTAGGATTTTATATAGTAAAGAAAGTATATGAAGACCATCAATATAGATGAGAGGAAAAGTAAACCTTAAAGTGTGTTGTGGCACTGAAGCCCAAAGAAGGATTCATGGGTAAATAAAAGCATGCAACTAGAATTTTATTTAGGTTGTATTTTAAGAGTGGTATTCAGAAAGATTTACCTGGAGGTAATATATCTGTTTTTCTGTTGTAAAAATTCAAAAGAATTTTCCTGAAGGAAGACACCTAAACCGACCAGGAATGCTTAACTATTGCAGACCTAAGTGCCTATATCTATTAATCTTGACCACTTTTCCTGACCAGTCTGTAGTCACCCTTGTGATTATTTCCCCGTGTGTCAGCTCTACCTAACCACCCTGCAGCTTACAGGGATGTAGCCAAAGTCCTTCTGCAGGCTGACAAAGGAAGGAGTTGTCAAGCCATTGCAGCTTCCCAAGGACACCAGGAGCTGCTGATGCTCTGCCTCAGCATCACACCTGCTCTCTCCACAGACCCCTGCCTCTTGGATGTTTATGGCTGTGTCTTTGCAGAAACACCATCTTTCCACTGTTGGAGAATAAATTGATGAATTTCTAAGAAACTGATGAAACCTGAACAGTTCCTCCTCTCCTCACCCAGACATCACCTGAGCAGAATATCTAATTGTACCTAGCCAGAATATAAGGCTTAAATAAGTTAGGTGTTAGTTAATACTCCAAAGAATATTTCTACAGTTTTTAATTCTTCATCTTCATTAAAATTTTCAATGGCCTTAAAAACCTTTTCCAGATGGAAAAAATATAAAATTATATACTAATTCAGGCATTTCTTAACAAAATCAAATATGATTAAATTAAGGTATTTTCTTCAACCTGATGATGGAACAAAGCCTATGGCTAGTGGAGACAGCTGAAGGGCAAGGAAAGGTTTCCGCATGATAGGCTACTTGAGACACTTTCCTGTCATTTTTACAGCACTTTAGCTTATATTGCAGCACAGAAAAAGATTCAGTATTTAGCAAAAACAGGAATAAGGCAGCCCCACATGTTGAGTTTGTCAGCTGAGGTTGTTGGCAAACACAAACCAATGCTGACTTATCCCTGAGTGCTAACAGACACAAGGAAGTTCTCAGTGACCTTTTCAGTCATCCTTGGCAGTTGTGCTATGCACATCTTGGAACAGACTAGGGCTGTATTTCTAATTTAGACACAAGTGAAATATGTCTACCTTGAAAAGAAAAATCCCAGGTTTAAATATATAGTTTGTCAGAATAAAAATGGAAGATGTTTCATTTGCTTAATTCTGAATACCAACACCAGCTATAGAAATTTCATTTTCATAAATCCACATATATAATTGTATAATTCTTGTAAATAATATCAAAAGAACCTTGTGACAAACAAATTCCTAAAGAGACCACAAAGGGAGGGGAGAAAATGAGGAGGGGGAAAAAAACATGCAGAATGGAGTTTATCAGAGGAGGGAGGTGTGAAACACCCAAGCCAAAGTGAGGGAGGATTAAAATGAAGGTGTATCTGGGCAAGTTGCCTAAAAGGCCACTGTTTATGGATAGCTGGATACCTAACAAAAGAGTGAATAGTCCCTTGATTAATCAAGGTTTCCTAATGACAAAACCAGATTCCGATAGAGACTTTCAAACAATGTTAGAAGGAACTAGATGCTGAACCGTTGGAGGCATTCAGACTTCTTTGAAAATCCAAATCATGGTGTAAACTGAGAGACTTGAAAGGAGAGTTAGTGATGAAATACGTAGAGATTAAAACAAAAAGTAACTTTCAAAACTTTGAATATTCCCTTGACACCAAAAGTGAGCTGTAGGTAGACTAAAACCACTAATTACCATAATCAAGTCTTGCCAGTATTGTCAGAACCTAAAAGAAGTGAAACACACATCCCTTGCCAAGGAATAGTGTGACTGGAGGTGCTCTTTTAGCACTTTGAGATAATGACTAATTATTCCATTTGGCCAAAAAAAGCACAAAGGCAGAAAACAGGCTTCAACTGGAAAAAACAGTCTTCCTGTTCTAAGGCTTTTCAATGGCTTAACAAGATTAAAGAGTGAAATAAGAGTTGCATAAGCCTCTAATATATTTTTGTAAATTAGCAATAGTTTCATTAGACATGTATGTAATACTGAAGCTTTTATCAGCCATGAAGAAAAGCTGAAAAAAGAAAGGTTTCTTAGATTTATAGATGAGAAAAAAATCATTGAATTGCCACAATATATGAGATGGAACTACAAAGGTTATTGAATCCACTTAGATAAAGAATAACATTAATCTTCAATATAATGCCTTTGAAACTAACTGAGACATTGTTTCTAACATGGGGACAGTTGCATTATATAAAAATATTGTTAGGTTAAATACTACAAGGGCACTCTATACTAAATTTCACCATTTGTTTTTGTCTCAGAGAGTAACATTATATTTTTTAATAAATTGCAGGGATTTCAAATCCTAGGGAGTGCCACTATTTTCTACTATGTTGCATAGATTTCAAATTCACCAGAATTTTCTATGTTCTTTTCATCTGAAAACCTGGACAAAAATGCAAACAAGTCTCACCTTGAAGAATTTTACTTTAAAACATGAATGAACAGACAAACAAGGAACAGTTAATAGAATAAGTAAGGTCTCTTACAAACATAATCATGCTAAACGAAACCAGATTAAACCTAAACCCAACATTCAATTTTGCACTAATGTTTCATAGCGTAGTTATGATCACTGCAAATGCAATATATGAACATAGTTAAATCTTTAATAAACAGCATTTCCTTCTGGAAATTTTAGTATTGCCACAGCATAACAGTTGCTGAAGGTATCTCATAATTTCAGTCTCCATACACGACCACAGACAGGCTAGCCCTTAATACTTTAAAACATAATTACCACTTAAAAGAATCAAGATTTTAATTAGTTCTTCAGGAAGACATGAAAATCTAGTCCTTTGATATGTAAACACAGAAGGAAGGTTCAATCTTCCTGGCCGATACTATAATCAATAACAGGGTCCAGATAGAAAAAAAATATAATCTTTTTTAAGATCAAGTTGCAGAAATTTTACATCTCTCAGATGCTGAGATATTTTTGTAAATGATATTAAAGAATTTATAAATATGGCCATTAGCCAGTGGGACTTTTTTGTGGTTTGGTTTTCTTTCTTTTTTTAATGTAGAGAGAAGAGAAAAAGGGATAACCTATAAATGTTAAAAGAGAGCATTGCCATTCTGTCAGAGGTCTAGAATGGGAAATATGAGGAAAAAACCCAAAACAAACACAAAAGCTTTCCTGTTTGATAATATCTGTGCTGTCTTGACCACTATCTATGTAATTGCAATGTTTTGTGGTATTGTCCAAGAATATTTCCCAGCAAGGAGCTGTGACTGTTCACCTCCCTGAGAAACACTCTGGTTGTGCTCCTTGGCTCTGCCACCTTACAAGAGATATTAATTTCAGCTTTAGTCAACGTTTATATATGAGGACCAGAACATGGTATCATTCAGTGAGGTACTTTTGTTGTGATGTCTCATTTGTGTGCATAACACCACCAGAAAGTGCATCATGTAAATCATACAGTTCTTGACACAGAGTTTACACTTTCCTTGATTTCAGTTTCACAGCTTGAGATTTTTAGGTCACCTGGACTTAAAGTTTCTTTCAAAGTAACACTGTAGAAATGGTGGGCAAAGCAAAATTCTCTCAACTAAACCTCTTCTGTCTCCTGCTTGCCACAAGTGGAGAGCATTGAGTATCTGAGATCTCCCTTCTGTGTTGATGTCAGCTCAGAGGAAAAGGTGCTGTCAGCAGAAGCCTTCCAAATGTTTCATGTGACTACTAAGAACCATGCAATCTAACTAAATCCCTTCTTAAAACCACACTGTTATACAACTTTATTTTGTTTTATTTCAGAATTCTCTTGAGTCCTTCCAAAAATCCTACCATTTCTTTACACTTTTTTTTTTGTAATTAAAACATATTGGCAAGAAGTTGGATTCCTGAACATTTCTTGACAGCCAAATTTTAAAGAGCTGAGAAATATAATGGTTTTGTCTCCTCCACAAGCACTGAAACTATGTCAGTAAGTAGTATGGAAGTGAAGACAGCAGAAGTTGCTGCTGATGGGTTTGTACAGTGTCCTTCTGCCTAAAGGAACTTCATCAAACAGGCACCAATAGGAGCCCTTCACCTGGTTTGAAGAAAAGGTTTTTGAGAAGCAATTCCAGTTGTCTATCCATTCATAGCACTGATTACTCCTTCCATAAAAATTCAAATCAGAGAGAGATGTAAAATAGCATTTTAGGTGCATTTTTATTAATCTTTATTAAACTTCTTTTTTTTTTTCCACAGCAGTTACTCATAATCTATTAATCTATTAAAAGACAGTGCTGCAGCCTTTGCCATGTGATAACTGACTCCAGCTATGAGCAATTAGAACCCCATTCTCATTTACCAAAAACACTCTAAAATCCTGAGAACTTTTAGCATCCCTTTCCCCCCATGATGTAAGAACATTTCAGAATCCTATTTCAAATGTGTACTTTTGGTACCTATTTTGGTTCTGTATAATTCCTGCAATAAGCTGATGCTTTTTTCCTGTAATTGCAACTTCAGATCAAAGAGAAACTGGCAAGTGTCAATCTTACTATTGTTATAGCATCTGCTTTTTAGATTTGTACAACAGTGTAGATACACAGGAAGTTCTTTAAATCTTTCTGCCACTAGAGCAGTCTCCTCTAGAATAATGGTCAGAAATCACCTTTGAAACTGAAATTGATTTTTGTTAAATAAATTGTGATGTTGATAACATTAACACTGCGCAGTGAACTGAGAAAATTGTAATCTTTTTCTGCTAATGATTCTCAGTCTGGAATAGGTTTTTCTCAGGAAAGCCTTAAGCATATGAGGTGGGTGCCATGAAAGTTCATGATCTTTGGTCACACAGTAAAAAATAAGACCTTGAAACTTTTAGTCGTGGCAGGATGTAGAAGACATGGAATAGCATTCCCTTATAATGCTGGCAGTTTTTATCAGTTTAAATGCCACATTAGTGTATTTTATGTGTGTTACCTTGAATATACTGCCAGATTTCATAGATCTATTATCTGTTTTCAAGGCATGCAAATATCAAGTTAATCATTTAGCCATCTTACACTATCAGTCACAAGTTAGTGACAGCTAGAGTTCTAACGTGCATATCAGCAGAAGTTCACTCTATCTTCAGTGTCAAGTGAGTCATACAATAATGGTTGGACTTCCAAGTACTTTCTACTGGAGTCTGAACATTAAATCAACTGACAGTGACCTTGCTGTAAGAGCTCTATTGTTGACATGCATATGCATTTGAATGCTCTGTCCTCTTTCTAGCACTGAGGGTTTGGAACATTTACAACTTTTTAAAAATTAAGTATTTGAAGCCTGTGCAGATTAAAATCATATAAGCATATAAACAATAACAACTATTCCATTTCAGAACAAGAAATCAATAAAATGAGACATATTAATTACAGAATTTCAGATGCAAATGCTTGAAATTACCATGAATCTATGTCGAGGTTTAGCCACTCACTCCTCCACCAGTGGGACAGTGGAGAGAATCAGAAATGAAAAGTGAGAAAACCCCAAGGGCAGGCACATGTTCAGATATGTCCAGGAAAGGAGTGCTCCATCACATGTAATAGTGACTTGGAAAGACAAATGAGATCACTCCCAGCGTTGCCTCCCTCCCCTTTTCTTCTCCCAGCTCGATATGCTGAGCAGGATGTCAAATGGTGTGGGGTATCCCTGTGGTCATTTGGGGTCAGGTGTCCCCCCTGTGTCCCCTCCCAACTCCTTTTGCATTCCCAGCCCACTTGCTGGTGGGATGGTTTGAGGAGAAGAAAAGACCTTGCTCTTGGCAAGCCCTTCTCATCAATGACAAGAACATCCCTATGTTATCAACAACATTTCCAGCACAAACCCAAAGGACAGACCCAGACCAGCTACTGTGAAGAAAATTAACTCTGCCCCAGCCCAAACCTGCACAATGCACCATGTTAAGCTCTGTTTGACTGATTATTAACAGAATCTCAAATTGTATAATTGCATTGCCGCTTGCACCAATTTACATCCTATAATTCTACCCACAAATTTTGAAATTCAAATTTTGATTTTATGTTAATGGGCTGACCCATTTCATGTTAACACTTTCAATTTTTAATTTATTTCAGTGACATATGGTTCTCTAGCATCATTGTAAAGGGTGTTAGAGAGCTGGTGTTACCTACAGATATTTTAAAGAGCTCTTCAAGCCAAAACCTAGTCATAGTCCTGAAGACAGTAATACAAATGAAAAGACTTTCATTTAGTTTTTGGAAGGGTCGTAAGACAAAACTTGAAAATTTCATAAGAACATATTTTTTTGTTTGAAATTCGAAACAATTTAAATACTACCAAAAACAAGTTATATGGAAAGAGAAGTATCAAAGTATAATTTAAAAATAAAAAGAAAAAGTGAAGCCAAGGGAAAATATGAAATTTCCATTACTTTCCGATAACCTAAATGTTGTTATAATGCAGAGTACGCAGAACCACCTGTTTCATTGATTTTCTTCCAGTGAGTAGCATTAACAATGCTATCCCTTTAGACCAAACCACCAACATGCCCAGAACTTCAGGTTCATCCACGCTAAGGTCACAGACACCTAGCAGGATTTGACTCTGGACAGCCCTTTGAAAATATTAGTCTATAAAACTTGACATTCATTCATTAACTTTATTTTACGAAATAATATGCTTACTGAACTTCTTTCTCCTAGGTATCACAACTTTGCATAAAATTCCCCACCAGAGTATTTTATAAATAAAAATATTTATGAAAATATACTGTCTTCTTCTGAGTTTTTTTCTTGAACATCAGCTTTTCAAAAAAAGGACAGTGAAAAGCAAATTTTTTATTTTGCTTTTTGTTTGTATGGGATTTGTGGAAAAAAGAACATTAATATCTGCTAAAGTTTTGAGAAGGTACAAAAGGCATTGGACATTGTGACCAAACACTCAAAGTTTGTGAGTTTTTGGAGAGTTGCAAATCTTCAGGGTGTACTTATTAAGTTACTCTTTCTGAAAATGGCATCTTAGTTTGCCTCGATTAGTCATGTTTGAAGCTGAATCACATTGCATTCAAACAAGCATTCAGATTTAAAACACACTGGGTTATCACACTTTTTTATTCCTTTGGTAAATGTCCTTTCTGAATACAGAAAGTTCCCACAAATCTCCTCGAATCTGTGGGATATTTAAATCTAGGCATTTGACTCACTGAATAGATTCATCTAATCCCTGAAGCAACACACATATGGATGCAGTAACCCCTTTGCTAATTTGTTCAAATGCTCTGTAGGCTCACCAACAGTGCCAATGTCTGTCATTTAAATCAAATAAAATACCAGTGTGTTTCTTCGGAGAGAAATTTGTAGTGCTTAAGGAACTAAATAAATCATGACTGAAAAGCTATTTTGCTTGCTGTTCCCCAGCATTAACTTGGAATAACTCCTGGATTCAAAGGGCTTTTGGGATTCACTAATGCTCTAGTGACCCTATCTGAAACCTGTACCCCTCATCACTTTAGACAATCATAAATGACATAAACAATCTTTGAAAAAATGATGCTTTCTCAGGAGAGCATCATACACTGTTATTCCTCCTTTTCTCTTCCAGTATTCCCTATTTCTTTGCCATGAGTTTTTCTGACACAACACTCCTCCACAGCAGAAGAAGGCAGGGAGAAGTATGGTATAAAGAGCAAAATTAGTTTTCTTGGTCACGTTCTTTCCTCCAAACATTTCTACTTTTACTGTGTTCTTCTACTATACAACAGCAAGTTGTTTCAAAGCAACTTGTTGTTTCCACACTTTCCTGGCAAAACAAGTAAAGTATAGAGTCCAAAAAATGGTAACATCATAGAGGGACAAGAGGAAGAATTTAAATTATAAACAAACTGCATATAAGAACAATTAATTTTATAATATATATTTAGAATATCAACATGAAAAAACATTTTCCACTGATCATTTATTACTTTTGTTGCTTTAGTTAGTATGTGATTTCTTTTTTTGGAATATAAAAATATTCTTTTAAATGTAAATATACATTTAAAGAGACTTCAGGTCATATAGCAGAAGTAATCCATTTGAGAGTTTTAGTAATAAATATGAAATACTTTCACTTCGCCCTTTTTCTTTTACTTTCCTGGATGACCTGATTTATCCTTTATCACTATTGCAACAAAAAGCATAAAGTTAGCTGTGTATAGATATAACTATAGAAGCAAATAATGTTAGCTAATGAGCTAATAATTAGCAGTTATTGATATGTACTGACATGGTTCAGTTTGAGGCAATAATCCTCTTTGATCTTTGGGATGAGAAAAATCAAAAGCTCAAAGGTATCAGTGGTGTGTGTGCTGGTAAGTAAGGATATCAATCATGTGTCAAGACAGGGCAAATAAGAAAGGTACACAGCGTCCTCCAGTAGGGCTAAGCAGGTACTTCCATATGCAGCACTACAACACCTAAAAGTAGCTCTCAAAAAGGCCAAGAGAGATTAGCCAAAGAATAATTCTATTGTACAGTTCAGTTCTAAAAAGTACTTGGAGTATTCCAAGGGCACCAAAAATGTATTTCAGGGATTCAGAGATGTATCTGCTTCCTACAAGATCATGGATAAAAATCCTGTGCTGATACAACAAAGTGAAAGAAGATTAGTGTATATTTTCTTGGTAGGAAAGCTAGCTTTTACCCACTGCATTTAATTGCAAGATAGAGGTAATGAGGTAGCAGGCATGTTGCAAATGCAAAAGACATTTTTCATTTCATAAATGAATATGAAGATCTATGGAAACAATAAAATTAATGTTTAGCTACTAATATTTTAACTCCAAGTTCTGTTTCCCTAGATGTATATTTATATTTTAGATTTTTTTTAAAGGAAGCCACTCATTTCAGTGATGGCACATGCTCACTGCTAAGTGCATGATTAAGAAGACTGCAGTATGGAAAAACTGAGTTTAAGCTTCCTAAAATGGCCTACTTTTTAATTTGCTTTGAGACCACCTGGGTAAACATTGGCATTTGACTTTAAAACCCCCACATTTTTGTAAGACTGTAAAACAGCACTTGAGTTGAGAGCATGCTTAATTGCTTCTTGCACTTGGATCCTCATTTACCAATAGCACGGGCTCTCCATAACAAGATGTGTTTTTTATTATATCACGGCAACAATCCTTGTGAAGTTGAACCAGCCTCTCTTAAAAGATCCCATCTTGCTTTTCCCTTGTGCCAAGCTGCCCAGGAACACAAAGCTTCTGTGATGTAGGAATAGCCATCTCATCATGTATTAAATGACCCAGGCTTAGTTACCAGTCAGGGTAGTGTCATGCTCAAGCAGCTATATATATTTCAGACAGGGGTTATCTCACCTCTGGCCAGCCTGAGAGGATCACCTAAGCCAGCCTGGATATGTTTATAAAAGATAAATTTGATATAGATAAATTTGTGTCCTTCCTATTATCATAAAAGAGGTTACTAGAGTCACCTATGATTAAGGCTGGACTGCAGTCATCTTTCTAATATCCTGCTTTTCAATTACCTTTACCTACCTTCTGTGAATGAAACTGTGGAGATGTTAGTCCACATAAAAAAAATTGGAAGCAATTTATTTCAAAATGATCAAGGAGTTTTGTGATTTGAATTACAAGACTGTGGATCAGTCCCTTTAAACAAAGTTCCATTTAACAATCTAACCAAACCTAGCTGTGTGGGGTCTGGGGGAATCCTATTTCACACATAATCAATGCAAACCTGCTATAATTTGATAGAAAAAAAAGGTCAGAAAACTCTGTATTCTCAATAAGGATTTTCAAACCTCTTGACCTATCTTGTTTTCACCAAATTGCACATTTTTAAATCCCTGGGTTTAAATTATTTATTACAGGGTTAGAGTAGCAAACTTTGAGTTGCTTTGAAAAGTTTCTTAACTGTGTCTTAAAAAAATGAAAAAAATCAAGACCAAAAAACGTTTTCCACTTGTATTTATGAAGGCCATTAATTTTAAGAATTAAAGCAAAAACCCCAATTAAATTTCAAGGCAGACTGACACATTGCCATAGGTGGGTCAATTTGCACTAACACCTTAAGAATGAGATTGAGAAGAAAGAAATAAAAAATCTGATTAAAAATTGGGGTGGGAGATGATGAAAGAGAGGGCATTTTAGATCAGGTAAGGAAAAGATAACTGTATGGGAAGAACTGGGGTCACCTATATAATTAAGAGTGACTGACACCAGAAAAGCAATAACTGAATGGGAAGCCAGAGAAAATGCACATAGCCAATGAAGAGCAAAGGAGAGAGAGCATAGCTTAGGTAAGAAGCTAGAGAGATTTACTCAGAAACAACTTTCGGGTTAGGATGGGGTTGGGACAGAGATTTACACTGTCAGTTTGGAGATTATGGTTGATGGAAGTGAGATAAGAAGAGGTGAAGAGCAAGGACAAGTTAAATAAGCTTTTTTTAGGAGAGGTAGAAAGGAAGGGTACAGCAAAAAGTTTATCTCACAGAACTATTTTGTATTTTGTATTTTGATCAAAATGTAGGAGTCCTCAACAGCAACAATGGTTTTCTCAACCATAATCCCCATCATTCTCTATCTAGTAGTAACTTTTGCAGTCCAACATAAGGATGCAATTTTTGCTAATATTGGTGTATCAGAGAATGGTGTATCAGTATGTCACAAGGTTACATGCACTGTCTTTCCTCTAGTTAGTTTTCTTTAAAGCCAAGAATCTGCATAATGCTCAAATACTACATTCTAACACTGAGTAGATCATTTAGTCAAGAAAATGAGCTTTTAGATGGAACGGTCACACATCTCTACAAGATCAAATTAATTGTGTGACGTGGACTGTCCTTAGAACATGAATCAAAGTCCTTTATAACAAATATTGTTGTCTGAGAAACTTCATTTGAGTCCTCAGATTAAAAAGTTAAATAAGTAGGCAAGACAAATAAATTCTGGGGAGGGAAAAAAGATCCTTATGGAAAAAAAAAAAAAACCTACAGAAAAAAGAGCCTTCTCTTCTGCTTAAGCATTTTTAACATCTAGACACCATAATGTCTGATTCTGCAAGAAAATTCTTGTGTTAAATCATTAAAGTTAGTTTTTCCAGGGCCAACGGTAAGAGAATAGCAATGTAGAGAGAAATAATGAATTAATTATTTTCTAGGTTTTCAATTCACATAGTCACGTAATGTTTGAGACTGGAAGGGACGTCTGGAGGTCATTGGGTTCAGCCTTGCTCCTGCTCAAGCAGTGCCACCTAGAGCATGTTGTCCAGGGCCATGTCCAGACATCTTTTGGATATATCCAAGGATGGAGAACTCACAACCTCTTGCTTAAACCTGTGCCAGGGCTCAGTTACCATCACAATAAAGCAAAATTTCCTGATGTTCCATGGTCACAGAGCAGTGTAACTAACTCCTGGTACTACCCTTGGTGATGCTGAGAACATACCATGAAAGGAAGAATATTCATGATGGCCATGTCACAGAGGAGCTGGTAAGAGAGACAGGCCAAGTTGGGTATAAAAAGGGCTAAACCAGCCAAGGTTGACAGGTCAGTATGGATGTGAAAAAAGGCAGGGAGAAGTCACCAGTGAGGCAGGCTGCTCTTCTTTTCTTCCTTGCTCTGTGTATTACAGCCAGATGCCTGGACAGGGGCATGACCAGCTCAAAGTATCCTCCTGTCTTCTACCTCTTCAAAACTCATAGTGGCAGAGGACAATGCTCCAAAGGACAGATAAAGTAGCCCTGTCACTATCTTGCAGGGGACTAGAAGTTCCCTACAGCCACTGGCAAAGAGAGATCCCTCATGTGGCTGGGCCCCACATGAGCTGTGGGCACAAAGCTTAGTCATGCTGTGTCCTTAACACAGCTGGTAGAACGCCTAAAGTGTTTTATGTCACAGGGAGGTCAGTGGTTAGCCCAACATCTTTGGGCAGAGATTTGGATGGGCATCCTTGGCCTGAGGGTGAGAGAGTCTGTGCAGTGAGGCAAGGTTTGCTTGTGGTGACAGAGAGTATCAGCTTTGGTTGCTGATTCTCCTCCTGTAAGTGACAGCATCAGCTGTGTGAGCAGCTCATGACGTTCTCAGGATCTCCCCTTCTGCCAGCTAGATGGAGAGTGTTGAAGCTTTGTACTAGGATATTGTCCGAAATCTAAGAAAAGACAATAACCCCAGCATGTGCTATGTCATGGTCCTATAAGCAGCAGGATTGTCCCCACAATGTGATCAAAGGGAACTCCCCACCACCTTCCTTCCTAACCTGTCATCATCTCACAGGAAACTGGAAGACCCATCATAACTGTATAGAGTCTCAACACCCAGCATCTCTGTACCTTGTCAAAGTCTCCCTTACAACTGAAAGATTCCTGTAGGTATGGGCAAATTGAAATTTATTGATATCCACTGATCAACTCTGAGGATATATTTCCACTTCCCATCTTCTGTTTTCATAAAATTTCAAAGTATACCTTCCAAGGCTGCTTCTGCATGTATGTCAGAAATTAATTTCTCTGTGAAGAGAATGCCTAGAATCTGTTTTGGGGGTTTACTGTTACTGTGAGGTATTGTTTTGTTTTGGTTTGGTTTTTTTTGGTGGTTTTTTTTTTTTTTTTTTTAATAATGAAAATTTGAAGAAAAATGGCTCAATTGAAATACTTTTCTGAAAGAAATACATTTTTCATTTTAAAGATTAAAAAGGCCCCATAGGTATGACAAACAGTCTTGGTAATCACATGGAAAGTACTGCATTTTGAAAATGTCATTGCCAATTCAATTCAATGTCAACTTTAGTTTCATTTTAACTTTCTTTTTATTTTCATATCTTGAAAGCAAACATAAAACAGTATATAAAACTTAATAAAAATACCGCTGGTCTTTTTATCTTTGTCTGTTTTACATTCCACACTTTCTTCCTGACCAATACAAGTCTCAAATACCCAATTAGCACAACTGCTGAGAACTACACTACTGTCTGCAATACCACTCAACAGAAGCAGTGCTAGAATACATAAAGTCCTAGATGAAGTGTTCATTTTGCAGATTATATCAGAAACAGTGTACAGCACTGAAAATCATAAATATATCAAACATTTTTTTACACTGATTCACTTCTCCTGTTGTAAATCACACAATAAAAGCCCCTTGTGAGAAGAGATAAAAAAGATAAATAATGGTTTTGAAATGCTTAGATATCAGAGTAATGATCCATACTGACAGATTTAATAATGTTGTTTTACAGACAGGTTTTTCACCCCATTATAAAATTTTTAAAAAAGGGGGGGAAAAAAGAAAAAAAAAAAACAAGAGGAGCGATGTAGGAATTATACAATATCTATTAATTAACAGCACTCTATCTAGTTTGCAATCTAAAAGAGGCATAAATCCTTTTTTCTGGGAAAGAGGGGACACAAATATTGTCAGCAACAGGATTGCTTGGTATGCCATAACATATAACCAGTGGAAGCAATGGAAGATGCAACACACTACCTAAGACTGCACAAATAACCTTAATTTCAGTGTTCTCTGTCTTCTTGGAACTTGAGTCCTATTATACCGATTTTAATCAATGCTTATTGTACAATGTATGCTTATAGAGATCAATGCTATCTCTGTCTTCATTCTCTATTTTTGCACCTAAATAACTGGTTCTTTACTGGGAATGATGAATTCTCAGTTCTCAGGCAAAGCCAAACAGGTGCAACTTACAGTAAGGCTCTGAGACTTTCCTTTACCAGCAGTCACTTCACTTCTCTCTGAGACTTTCTTACAGTTGTCCACCAGTCCACCAGCCCCTTCAATAATTGCTCCTTTTCTACATCTTGTGCTTGTCAGACATCTAAGATGAAGATAGTATTGATACTCAAAACACTGAGAAACAGCACACAATCAAAGGAGTGTTTATCTTGTTACAAATCAAGTTGCTAAACTTTGACTCTATTTGTTTCTTTACACTTTCTCTAGCAAGAAATGAAGGGTAATAGCTCTCTTCTTCTCCCTAGCACAGTGTGTGGCTGCAGAGGATGGAAAACACCACAACCTCAATTTAAAAAGTGCAATTTAAGAGAAGTTTGCAATTATAAGAAACATTATTTTAGTAATGATCTGTCAAATCAAGTTGGGATCACCCTAATAAAATTATTTATGTCTTAAAAAAAAAAATAAAGAACCTTACTTTAAACACACAATTATTTTTTTCTAATGTATCATTATAAGTGGGAATAAGAATATTAAGAACTAAAGAAGAAAGAGAAAAACAAACAAAATTCTGACAGATTTTTAGTGAAAAAAATTAAGTTCATCAGCTGAATGTCTAGTTTGCATTAACTGTATATTCCTCATAAATGCTGAAGGGCTTACTGTAAAGGAAAATCTCTCCTGCATTATATATAGTTTTCTAGTTAAGCCATTCTGCTCTTCTGGAATGACAACAAGACATGACAGTAAAGTACATAGAACTTAAAATTCATATGTGGTCTCTGGATGAAAGATTGATGTGTCCTTCAAGAAAGAGACTATGCCAATTTGAGGCATATGATCAGCCCATGACATTTTAAAGAATACAGTAGGGTCTTAACAGAAATGTCCAGGGCCTCTCCTAGGGATGCTGGGAATCTGCTGGAAGCTGCAACCCATGACTGAATTCACAATTGCAATGCTAATAAATCTCTTCTTACCAGAGGGCTAGCTAAATTCCTATTCTGTAAGAAGTGTTATCCACAGAAATACTTAGGACAGGAATTACATAAAAAGTGAGGTTTGGGGAAGATAATGTTGGTGGTGAGAAAGCAGGAGCATGTAAAGCCATTTGACAGGCAAAATTTACTGGACACACTTCACACCTTCAATCATGAATGCAGTGGAATTTAAGAAAAAAAGAAGCAAAGAGATGAACTACTGAGTTATTATTATACATGAAGCAATTATAACAGTGTGAAACTAAGCCTAGCTGAGACAGCAAAGTATGTTTTTTCCAAAACCATGAAACTTCTGAAAGACTGACATCACCTAATGTTGCAACATAGGTGGTTTTTTTTGCAGAAGTTTATAATTACCTAAAATTCATGAGTCTTATCTGTAATTATGAAACTCATTGTGAGACATAGGTTTCAATCCAAGATGGAACGAATTCTGGGATATGCAAATTTAGATTGAGAAAGGGCTCCAAAACAACAGCTTCAGACTGAGAAGTGCTACAGCAATAATGGAAAAGGACAAAATGAGCAATAGTAAATGGAACACCTGTAGTGAGAAGAATGAAGATGGAATAGTAGAACAGAAAATTGAAATTAAAAAAAGAAAACCCCCGACAATAAAAAACACAGCAAAATAAAGAGATTCCCAAAATTCTAAGTCAGTGGAACTGCCCATGATTATACTCCTGTTCAGGCAATGAGCAAACGAAATGGTAAAGCAGGCACGGAGTCACATACATAAAGATTTTCTTATGCTTGATATAAATTATTTATCAGGTGAGATAAAATCTGCTACATATTGAAGGGAGATGGACAACAAGCTAGGTTCCTGGCAGCATTGTTAGAAATGAAAGAATAGAAGAAGATGGTAAACAGAGGTGTCATGAACTTAAACAGGCCACAAGAAGTTCCTGAAGTGGGAGATGTTCTTCTCAAGGTCTTTTTCAAATTATTCTACTGTAATAATTATGCTTCCCCCCCTCCCTTTGTTTTTTAAATAGCTTTTCTTTTTGAGAGAAAGGAAATTAAACTGGAAGGCTGAATAGAATCTTTTCTTCACAAATTAAATATCTGCATATTTTTCCTAAGATCACTGCAAGAAGGTAGCTGTTTCTTTGTTTTCTTCTGCCAAATCTTTTGGAAAGAAGGATTAAAAGCACAATTAAGTATTTGTGAAATCCAAATGCTGGGAAATATGGTCAACAAACAGGTCTTCTTGGGTATAATGAATCACTGTGACTCAATGACACAAAAAACTTCTTAGAATGAACAGCATAATGGGCTAAAAACAAAAGAATTCCACTAGCTGCTAATTTTGCTTCCAAAAGTCATTGTTTCAGAATCTCAAGAAAATGTTAATTGCTATGAGAGCAATTCAAAGATACATTCAGGTTCCTATTTTGCACAAAAAAAAAAAAAAAAAAAAAAAAAAAAAAAAAAAAAATCATTAGAGCAGATGTAAGAACAAGTTTCAGATAGTTCCAAGTAAATGATTGCTTGCTGTACTGCATAAGCATAATGTAGCTTAACTTAGAACAACTAAATGAAATTTAGTAGAATTGGAGAAAAAAATTTTAAAAAGCAAACGACACAGAACCACCCAATTTGAGGAAACCTCATCCTAAAGGATAATATCAAGCCCCCAAGTCACAGAAGAAACACAAGAGAAAATGATTACCAATAACTATGGGTTTTGTCTATCTGCTCAGTACAAAAATGTTCAAAAGACAAAGGATAATTTTGGATTTTCTGAATATTGTCTACTGATTTTTTTACTCACTAGAAAACACTAAGTATAGAAACGAGGGAAAAAATGGCATTATGTATTAAGTCTTTTCAAGATCCAAAACTTTTAGAGTAAATGTTATGGTAAGCATCATACAAGAGGTCCCCCAAGAACCTTCTTCTGAAATTGCATGTTTCAGAAAGTGTTCAGGAGGATTTTAATGCCAAAGGAATGTAAGAAATCCAGATAAATAAAATTTGGAATTCGATGAAGTATAAAATAAACTAAAATAGTATATACATATACACACACACATTATATATATATATATAAAAAGTATACCAAATATTTTTAATTTGACAAGAATGAAAAAATTGCCCAACTATTCTACTGTAGTCCCTACTGAACTCTGTTATAGGATAAAATCAGAAAACAGACACACATTTCATACATAACTAAGATCACAAGGGAGTCCCACATCTCCAGGAGGAATAGAGCACTTCTGCTTAATTCTTTTTTTTTTTCCTTTTCTTTCACTTTACTGGGGCTTGGAGTTGCAATTCACATACAAAATCTGACTGATGTATACAAGTTTAAAGATAATCTGTCATTTTTTTATTTTTGGTTGTGTGTCCTGTTCTCCACTGGGACATCCAGAAGTTCCTTATAACCTGCTAGCAACTACTCATTATTTCAATTTTTTCTTTTCCAAATAAAGTTATGGAAAGCAAAAATATAGAGAATATTTGCAATTTTGATAAAACTGAAACACATACAATTCCTTTCCGTATATTTGCAGTTAGAAGCATACAAAGTGCCCGTTTTTTAGGCAGAATATTTCAGTGTGCAAGGGAAATAATGATTATTGTTTTTCTATATTAAGAATAATTTTCTTGTAGATTGTACCTGACTGCTAAGCAGGTACCAGGCAAGGTATTTTATTCTTGGTGTCCTGCCCATGTAGAGTGTCCTGCCCATGTGGTGTTTATTGAAGTGAAGGTTTCAGTTTAAGCTCAGACTTATATATTTTCTACCGCTCTGATTGTAGCCATAAAGCCTGTAATACTCGGGGACCTCTTGCCTTTGTTGCTAATTTCAACCAACAGAGTGAATGGAGTGGAAACTGTAAGGAAAAAGGCACCTAGAGACACAGACATGAAGAGAAAGCACAATTACATAAGCCTTAGCTCCCTCTCATTAGGGAGACACGTTTAAAAGCATCTCTTGACTGTGGGAATTTTAACAGGAAGGATTTCTTTATGGCTAATAATTGGTTGGGTTTGTTATCTTTTTACTGCCATGAGCTTTCCTGATTACCATAGGAATATTCCGGTGAGGAAATTTTGCTCACATAAATAAACACTCTTGTGTTGGACCAGAGTCTAAGAAAGCATGCTAATTCCTTTGGGCACACCAATATTATCAACATCAACACCACTGTCCTGAGGCAGAGCTTACTTACTACTTAACATTTCTGAATCTGTTGTGCAACAGGCTATCACAAAGTGACTCTGCCCAGATGTTCAACATTACTCAGCTGGAGCAAGCTGCATGCACCCTGCACAAGTAATTTATGCACACACAGATCTGACTCACTTGAACATTATATAATAAACATCAACAATTGTCAATGGTGTCATTGGCCAAAGCCACTAAGAGTGTGGCTATGAGATTGCCTGGCTAATATATTTTTTTAACTCAAACAGGGCTATGATCAGCTTTGCATTGCATATATTTTTATTTTTTTGTTCAGTGTATTGCAAAGAACACTGGGCCAGAATGCTGAGGAATACCTATCAAAGTTTTGTTCAAAACGCAGTCTAAGTACTTAGCAGAGTTTGTTGTATGATACCAATTGGTGTAAGAAATATAATTTTATATACATTACTTCAGAGTTGCAGATTCAAAAAAATTGCTTAAGTACTGTATAGAAAAACCTAACAGTATCAGGCCCATAAGCAAGGTGTTTCACATCCTATATAGACAAGATAATATTGTTATATTTCAGGGGATTATTTGATTTTGAGTCATTGGAAAGAGTCATTCAGTTTAGATTATGAAGTCTCAACTGGAGCTAAGCTTTTCAAAGGTTCATTTTTGTGGCTTTTAGTTGTACCATATTCAGATGCCTCACTGCTGATTAAGACATCAAAATATTTATAAAGACACGTTTGTGAAGAATTTTAGTACTTTGAGGGTTCCTGACATTCTTTGCTAGTGCTGAAAATCCTGCCATAGTTCCAAGCCAGATGTTGAAATCTTGAGATATTCTGGAGGGAGTTTATAAAATTCACCAGAATGAGTGGATCATTTTGTCAGTTAGAGCAGGGCATGTAATTGATAAAATTTTGTCAACTACTGGGGAAGTTCAGTTTCAGGGGAAGATTAGAGCAGCAGGTGCTTTAAATTATAACCGTCAGAATGTTAAACCAAGTCAATTAAAGTTAAGAATTGAAGCAGTACATCAATTTTTTCCCCACGGATAATAGCAAATACGCAGGTATCTCCCATAGACATTTGTACAGATATGAGTAAGAATGTAATTTGACATGTCTTTGAACATGAAGCAGTCCTGAGCTTTCAAAAAAAATTTGTGATTGAACTAAGTAATTGAATAGGCTATTTGATTTAATTTTGTAATCCAGGGAAAAGTACAAAGCAAGAATGAAAATTAGTGGAAGTTCAGAGGAGCTTTTCTGTTGGAGCATTCTTTTAACATGAGATAATTGTTTGTTTCTTTCTTTTTCAAAAATACTGTCAATTTCAAAACAATCAAGGAGGAAAAGTTCAAATAAGAGTAAATGTAACAAAAGAATGTGTATATTTATAAATTACAAAAGAAAATAATTATTTTCTTTGGCGATAAACAGGAAAGAAACACTGCAATTGAGGCCCTAACTTCTCCCTGTCCTGTTCCTCATATTGATATTTTTATGCTCTCAGAGTTTCAACTACCCTTTTTAGGACAGAGGCCTCTTTTTAAGTATAATCCGTGGCAAAAACTAAGCACATATATTAAAAAAAGAAAAATCCTAAACTATCCCCCACCTCCCCAAAATTGTTCTCATTCTCCCCAGTGGAACATTAAAAAAAAAAGACAGTTTTTGAAAATTTCCTAGATACATAAAAAACTCCAAGTATGTTCCTATATGTCTAGGACATGGAACACGTGAATCAACAGGGGAAGAGATAATGGACAAGACTTTTCAAAATATTTTACATCAACTCTGAACTTGCATTAGAAATCTGGAATTAGGCATGGAATCTGTACGTAAATACCTCAGGAGCACAAATGAATTTACTTCTTCAGTTCTAGTCAAAATTAAATAAATACTAGAGCCAGCAGAAAAATCAAAGAAAATATAAAGTCAACAAGATAGGAAGTGTCTTACAATGCTAAAGAGGGAAAAATGGGATGACTACACTTTCAAAAATAAAATCTTCCTGTGTTACATAAACAGAGGAATCTGTGATGAGAAAAGCCAGAATTAGTTACTTTAAGCTGTATTTAGTTTCTATGCCTATTTTCAAAATTTCAGAAAGCCAAACGAAATAAGACTCAAGAGAAGTAAAGATGCAGATGTTCACTTCAAATAGAAACCTCCACCCGACAATAGGAATTCAAAAACACTTACACAAAAGTGTCTAAATAACTGCTATCCATAAGTAAATGTAGAAATCATAATAGAAGAGAGAAGATTTAGCAAATAAACTCTCGTGTCGCTAATCACAAATAGCAGATATGTAGATAAAAGTGTAAAATACAGATTAGCAATACTCCCCTTCTGCATCCAGTGATGTGTCTCCATCAGCACATAAATCATGTAATGACTTTGTGCTAAACAGGTTTTGGTGAATTTTTCCTTCCACTTGCCCAGTTCATTCTGAAACCACTTAAGATACGACATGAGAAGGAGTCCAGTCCAGTCATTGTGAGTATAATTCTTTTTTTTCACAAACTTCAGAGAAGACCAGACAATATTCAAAAATGTAAAAATTCAAAATATTCAAAATGACCAATCAAAATGACCAATCAAAACAGGGACAACTCAAGCCAGAATTCTCTAGGCTGATGAACTCATTGCCTCAACTTACATTCAGCACATTAGCAAAGTTATAAAAAAGAATAAGCCCACAGTTACATTTAATGGAGCATTTAATAGTACACTTCCTGGCTGGTATTCTACATTAATTAAATCTGAGTGATTTCATTATCTTTGTGAAAAAATTACATTAAGCCAGGAATACATCACAGCAAAATGCAGTATTGCTCTTTCCACTATGGAAAACTCAGCCAGGAGTGTTTTACATTTTCTTTTCAGACTTATACTTTCCAGTTAGCAAATTATAAGCAATACATGCATTCTGATTATTGAGATTATCTTTCTCTTTGCAAAGTTAAATTTTTACAAAATGGCAATGACTGAAATTGAAGGCAAAATAGGAAAATAAGAAAGTAAGCTTGTTCCTGCAAGACCAATGTTTTGTTTCACACCTTTGACAACAAATGTTGACTTCTCATAAATAACACATTATTTCTAAATTCTGCTTTATGAGAAAATAAAATACATGCAGAAAAAAAAATCATCAAACCCCTATATTTAAAAAAATAAAGTGGTTTTACAGCTAAGTATATCAGATACAGTAAAAAAAGAGCAATTTTTAAAGATTTGAATTATATTTGTAATATATTGATAAAAGTGAATTTTAGCAACAACAGAATGTTTTTATGTGCCATATTGCAATGTAGAAATCCTTGCGGAAGTGAGTCTTTAGCAAAACTGTAATCTAAGGGGCACTAGATAACAGAAAAAGAACCACTCAGTAGACTGTCAGTGTGGCATAGTTAATTAATATTAATATAAGCATATTTAATTTAGAGACCATTAATAGAAGAAAGGCAATTATATTAGAGAGCCCATATTAGAATGTAATTGAGTACCATTCACTGGCTAAGTTTATGGTAATATTTATAAAGTATTTAGCATTGTTATGCATTGAATAATATTATGAATCCTCTGCTATACATATTATTCAACTAGTTCTTCCTTATTCTGATTAAATAGCATCTATTAAATACCAGTAAAGAAAAATAAACTTCTTTCTGTCTTGACATAAAGCTTTAAATCTATTGTATTTTACTCAAGCTTTTAAGCTGTGCCTGTATAATAAACTATAAATGAAATAAATACATCAGTAATAATACATAAAAACATCCATCTTTGCAGTGTCGGGAATTTTGAATACTCTGTATTCCTTGAAAAATGAGCCAAAGAATTAACCTACTTTGCAGGTTTTCTGATTAGCTGCTCAATAAAGTTTCTTTTTCATAGGATTCTCCACAGATATTTATGAATGCCCAGATGTTGGAATTTCTGCACATCTCAGAAAAAGACTTTGTATAAAAACTGTCACTATCACTAATGAGCGAGATAAGGAAGCTTGTTAGAAATCATGACACATTCTTGGCATAAAATATTTTCATAGAATCACAGAATGATTTGTTTTGGAAGGGACCTTAAAGAGCATCTAGTTCCAACTCCCCTGCCATGGCAGGGACTCCCTCTGCTAGACCAGAATGCCCAGAGCCCCATCCAACCTGGCCTTCATGCACAGCTGCTCTGGGCAACCTGTCCTAATGCCTCACCACCCCCATATATATAGCTAAACACACATATACATATGTATAGAATATACACATGTGTACATCCCTCACTTTTACAAGAAAAAGAGAATCAGATAATGGGACTTTCTATATTAAAATAAGTAAGCCTAATATTAGAAAAAAGAAAACATACAAAAGAAGACTGAGGGGAACAGACTCTAAGAAAGTCAAGGTAATAATGAATTAAATCCTTTTCAAAATGCATTGGAAAAATGTCTAGCAGAGCAGAGTCTAGAGGGTCAAAGTATAAGGAAAATATTCAGAAGATGTAAGATACACTAGAATATTAAGTGAAATGTAGTTTCCTTATTTGCTCTGCAAGGTATTCCCATACCAGAAACTTTTATTTCAAGCTAAGATGCTGAACAGATCTTTATCAGATTGAAATGTAAGTAGAAAAGTCTTTAAAGCAAATTTATAAAATGATCAGCAGCAAATCACCAGGCCTAGAAGATTTTCAGTAGAGTTTTTGACAAGGTCAGAAAATGAAATAGTTCTTATGGCATGTAAAATTCATACTAAAAATGCTTTGGAACAGAAGGACTGCAAAGTGGATAATGGGGCGCAGTCCATCACCAAATGTGTTGAAATATAATGCACACATGTTAAAACATTCAACTAGATTAAATTTAAAAACCAGACACAAAGGATTCTCTGTTGATGAAGCTCTTCAGCCCAAATTACCAGAGAGTGCAAAAGTTCTGTTCATGCTCACAGGGTTTTTCAAAATACTTTGGGTGTAGACTGGAGCAGAAGCAGGACTGTAGACTGGATAGGACTTGTTTGGACCCTATACATGTGGGCTTGGTTTTACACTTGTTTCTTTTTTACTATTTCAGGAACTTTTTTCTACCTTAAAAATATTAGTCACAGATCATTACTGCAGATGAAGTATGCCTGCTTCTATTCTATTGTAGTGTCCCAAGTAAGAGTAACCTTCTGTCTACATGACAAACTGCAACAAAGTCATCCCTGAAATGAACTATCTTGACAATAGAAAGAATGAGAAAGAAAAATACATCCTGCAGTGATCTTACCAAGTCTGTATCAAGGATAGCACAGCATACTTGTTGAACCTACTCTCTTATAAACCATTCCTACTGTTAAGGATCTCTAATAATTTGCAGCTAAACTCCTAATAAAATGTTGAACTTCTAACAGATGTTCAAAGACATTTGCAAGATTTATTTTTAAAAGCCATATAATTACAATGGAGACAATTTAATTAGAGACTCAAAGATGTTCTGTAATTGAACCCTGCAGCACAATTTTCCTTCCAAGAGAAAAGAAGCTTACTTTGCTTGACAGAGATGAACCAGCTTAAAAAGGTAAAACCATCCTCAGAAGCAAAGCCTTAGAGACAGCTGTTTGTTGCCTAGAACAAATAATTGTATTTGAAACCAAATTTATTTTCACCTTTGTGCCGGCTTGGAGCATCTTACCAATTTCAGCTTTCTCTGAATGTTCAGTACTGATTCAATATACACTCAATAATCCTCATGTAACACATAATGTGAAGACTGGAGCGTTAATAACATATCTCTGGGCATTCATTTTTAAGTATCTTTGCAGCCTCAAGATGAAAATTAAAGTTTGAGTCCAAAACCAGGAAATAAGGGAAGAGGACAAAAAGCCTAAGCTCCATTGGCATCCATTCCTAAAGCTCGTATTTCAGAAATAAAATACGTATCAGAAACAGGATGCTCAATAGATTTTTTTTCTACCTCCTAAGCATGAGTTCTATCTCTCTTTTTCCTGAGGCCAAGGAAATGATGAAAGAAGGAAGAAAATTTAAACATATGCTGTGACAAATTGATATAAATAAATATATATATGTAAGTATATTAAAATCCTTGGGCATGAAGCAATACAAAAGAGTAAAGTCTGCTTCTATGTTTTTGCACTATTCAAAAAACAATCTATTTCCCATAAAAACATTATTTTTATTTTTTTTTTTAATGATGAGAATTATCTTGGAAGCCTGAGTAGCATCTCTTGAGCTTAGGTTTTAAGCTGAATAAAATTAAATATCATTTGCTGGTCTTCAAGCAGTTTTACAAAACTGGTCAATGTCTTGCAACAAAGAAGCTAAAAAATGGCAAACAGAAAACCAAAATACATATTTGCCTAAGTTCAGCTACCTTGTAATGTCCAGTTATTATATGAAATATGACCCCTCTTAAATAACATGTGGATTTAGTTCATACTGCAGTGAAAGTGAAAGCTACCATAACTTAAAAAGAATTAAAAACAGAGATACAGCACAAAAGTTTTATAAAGTTTAGATCACAATGTTTTCTTATAAATGAAACCCATGGAAAAATACAGAGAAAATTGAATTCACAGTACTTGTATGTGTGCTGATGGATGACAAAGATTTTGATTTTCTCAAATATATTTCTTATCTTCAACAAAGGAAATGCTTTTTTAAATGTAGGGTGACGCCACCATCACTTGCTTCCTAATTTAACATTAAAATTCCCAAATCAAAAAATTCAGTAAAATAATCTGAAGTTTTAGTTTTATTTTGATAAACAAAGAAATTCTGAGATAAGAGAGGCTACATAGTCAGAGCTAGAATTGGACAGGAGAACAGAGGATAGGAAAAATGAAAGAAAAGAATAGAGAAAGGACTAGGTTCTTGAGTGTTCATAAAGCCAATCTGATGGCAAGGTTCTGCATCTGATTTTGATCAATAGGATGACATGTAAAGTTGAAAGTGTGGTATAAAAAACTGAATAAAATATCCTAACCCTCACAAGTGTCAATGGAAAGTCTTCTAATCCCCTTCAGAGGAAAAAAATTGGTTATCAAAGTGAATTTCTGAAGGAAGCAAGAAAAAATGAGAGAGATTTTTAACAGTTTTTGATTAGTGGAGCTGTTAAGCAATATCGATATAAGATTGATTTCTTTTCCAGGGAGACAACAACACTTTAGAGATATTGTAACTGTATAATGCAGCAAATTTCTGCATCCACTTAGAGAGATGACTGGTTCTATAAGTTTAAAGTCTATATCTGCAGAGTTTAGAAAATAAGTGGAAGTTTTTAGTATGAGACTGTTGTCAATTAGAGAGAAAAACATGAGTTTGATGTCTAATTGCTGGTGAGTCTTTGGACACAAGCAGTATATCAGGACTTCTTAGCAGAATTTGACCTTCAACAGCTATACTTATTCATACTTGTCAGAAAATTAAATTAACCACTGAAAATAGCTTCTCTGATCATTGTTATTTCAGCAAAGCAGGTCAGCAGCCTGTCAGTTCTCTCATGTAACTTTCTTCTTGTTACAATTCTAATCCATCAAGGTAACTTCAAGGGTAGTTTCAAAATATTTTTCCCCAAGGTAGCATTAGGTTGACACTTAAAACAAAAGCTCAGCATTCTCAAGTCCTTTCCATCCCCTGCCATGAACAGATGGCACAATAAAGATAGAACCATTTCCTTACTCTCAAAACTTGGAGGAAGTGGAATTCATTAGGAAAACCAAAACTAATGCTATAAATATTTCTGAAGCTGTTTTGATTTAAGTACATAACACGTACAGTAGCAGCAATAAGTTTCCTGGCTTCTGGCACTATGTATTCCATTTGTGTGGCCCAGTTTTGGTAGCAGGATTGCTACAGGGGTGGCCTCTGTGAGAAGCTGCCAGAAGCTTCTCCCATGTCTGTCAGAGCCAGTGTCAGCCAGTTCCAGGATGGACCCACTGCTCGCCAAGGCCGAGCCCATGGTGATGATAGTGATGGTAGTAGCGCCCCTGTGATAAAATACAAGGGAGAAAAGTTGTTGCACAGAAGTAATTACACCCAGAGAACAGGAGGATGAGAATACGTGAGAGAAACAGCTGTGAGGAGACACCAAGGTCACTGGAGAAGGAGGGACAGGAGGCGCTTCAGGCACTGGAGCAGAGATTCTCCTGCAGCCTGTGGTGCAGACCATGGCGAGGCAGCTGTGCCCCTGCAGCCCATGGAGGACTGCAGGGATGCAGAGATCCACCTGCAGAGAACATGGATGCTTGAGAGGAGTTGTGAAGTTGTGATGGGTGGGAAGCCCACGCTGGAGCAGGGTCCTGGCAGGGACCTGAAGAACTAAGGAGGGAGAAGCCCACCCTGGAGCAGGTTTCCTACAGGACTTGTGACCCTCTGGGGGATCAACACTGGAGAAGACTGTTCTTGAAGGACTGTACCCTGTGGAAAAGTGAACCACTTTGGAGCTGTTTGTGAAGAACTGTTGTCAATAGGATGGACTCACACCAGAGAAGTTTGTAGAGGTCAGTCTCCTGTGAGATCCCATGCTGGAGGAGGGGAGCAACAGCTCCTCCCCCAGAGAGACAGCAGAAACAATCTGTAATGAACTGACCATTCCCTGTCTCCCTGCACCACTGAGAGGGAGGAGTAGAACCTGGCAAGAAGGGGACACTGAGGGGAGGGTGTTTTTAGGATTCAGCTTACTTCTTATTATCCTGGTTGGTAAAAAATTCAATTAATAGCCTCAGGTCAAGTCTGTTTTGCTCATGGTAGTAATTGGAGAGTGATCTTTCCCTGTCCTTCTCTCAACTCATGAGCCTTTCATTATATTTTTTCTCCCTGTCAATTTGCAGAGGGGAGTGATAGAGCTTTGGTGGGTGCCTGGCATGCAGCCCATACTAATGTCATCAATAAGTGACTAAAATTTAAAAGAACTTAAAATATTAGAAATAAAACAATTTTACCCTTTTTGTGTCATCTTGAAAGCTTCAAATTCTTTTTCTTGACTGTCAGAGAGTCCTAAAAAGCCCAGATGGTGTTTGCATCACCACACAGTGGGCCAAAGAACTGTTGAAAAATAGATGGGTAGTATCCTCTGGAGTGTAAGGCACTCAAACCAATATCTGTGCATCTCGTGTTGCTGCTGTAAGTTGAAGCTTTTTAAAAGTTAAAATTCATTCCTTGTAGGGTGTGCTTTAAGTTGACTTTACTTTTACTCCCTCTGGAACCTCCATGAGGCAGAGGGCAGCAGTGTCTCTGCTTTGTAATTCATGCTGTTCTACTCAACACAGCAAAAAGTAGTTACCTCCACACAGGACACCCACTGGTTTTGGCTCTCTGAGACTAAAAACACACATTAGGCCATCCCCTGCACATTAGGAAGGACCCCTCTTCTGTCAGGGTCACACACAATGCTGGTGTGCATCTTGCTCTTCACTTACCCTTTTAAGACATGGCCAGAGCTGGATCCACAACTTAGAAAAGTCTAAATCCAGACTGCCTAGAAGACTTCTGAATGCTCTAAAAAAAAACTGATTCAACTTACTGTGTTTCCCTAGAACTACTAGAATCTTCATATCAAGAATTTTTAGTCACTAGTCAAGAGAAAAATTCCTTGGCTTTCTGAGCATAAGACTAATTATGGTCCTAGAAATTTAGGACCATAAAAACTCATCACTTCCAGGACATAGCATCTCCCTTTCCTCTTTCCTTTTCCCAGTTTAATTTACTGAAATATCAAAAAAGAAAACCCTTACATCTAGAAGTGGACACAGTACTTGCATTTATGTTTTTTATAGAAGAGCATAAAACCCTACAAGCATATAGGTAATGTACTTTTACACAGCTTGAAGTATTTCCGAAAGGGGTATAGAAAACAGATGTTGAGCACAATATGTGATCCAAAAAAGGTGATGGTTTCTCTCTATCTAATAATTGAGATACCTCAATATTCAACTTCAGCTGAGACAGTGAGTTGAAAATGAAACCCCACACAGAAAAAGGTTTTTTCCTTCCTCTTTGACAGAAGAAGGAATACGCAGCTGTTAACAGTGAATTAAAGGATAAAAATAATAAATAGGGCTGAGCTCACTAAAGGAAATATCATGCCAATCACTCTGCATTCAAAAATCCTCTGAATTATGCAGTGCAAAATCCTCGCATACAAGAAGAATATGCTTACATGGAACCACCTGGTCATTATACACTGCTTTGTTTCTTTTGTGATAAAACTTCATGAAGAAAGGGTGCTGAAGAATAAAAATAAATGAAAAAGAAAGGAAACAAAAATAAAGCATAGCTATCATAAAAGAAAAATAATAACCAGATGGGAGGAATATTTTTTCTCTCAATAGAAAATCAAAAACCCTAGAAGAAAACAATTAAAATACGAAAATCATAATTTTTTTTTAAGAAAAGGGAAAACAAAAATTAGATTTAAAAAAACTCCAGTAGCTTGGATTATGGAAAACTACAATAAAAACTCTCAAAGTCATGGTCGCTAGGAAAAAAATCACCTAGATTAATTAAGGATATTTGATAACTTTGCATTTGAAAGAAAGATTACAACATATATTATATTGATATTCTTACAAAGGATATCCTTCTATCAATAATAGCTCCTATATTAATATTTATGGTATGCATATTGGCTATTTGAATTAGCTGCAGTTTGCTCTCTTGTAACTTATTTTAGAAATGGTACATATCTGAAATTACCCTGTAATTCCATCAATGATATTAAGACAGCTTTAGGGTTTGCCTCAAAACTTGGTGGCTTGAGGACACTCTTTGATTTTAATAAAGAAACCTATGCAAAGAGCAAGCTGTCAATTTAACTATAAGTAGGTCAGAACTAAACTAGGACACTTATTCTTTGGGCCAAATCACAAATCAGAGGGAAAAGGCTAAGCTAAAAGGATTTTACTAAAAATGCCAATCAGTAGTTACACAACCAAGGAAATGAATCAGCCAGTGGCTTTTACAGAGCAAAGAAATGGCTGCCCACAAGTATTTGGAATCACTTATGGGAGCAGAGCTCAACTCCTGCAAGCAGAAGTTATGCATGGGTGGAACAGGAGACATTTTATTTTCCTGTAGATTGCACTGTGCAAAGGAAGAGGAAAGGAACAAAATTTAAGAATTGCCACACTATATGATACATTCATTTATTTTATTGTTGTTTTATTCTTTTCTGTCACTGATCACTGCACAAAATAAAGGACTGAATGCTGTAGGGTACATATTTATAGGTATATGTGCATCTATACATAACTAGATATACTTCCACATTTCTTGTTCAGTTGTACCAGAATTCTTCCCCAAAACACCAAGGGTCACACTGTAACATAACTTGAATAAACAGCCTGAAGACTTCAGGGTAGGGCAAGTGCCATCGCTGAATAATTAAGCATGCTTCTGAACATAATTTGATGTCCTTTCTTTTTGACAAATCGGCATTTTTATGATGCAAATCTCCGTTCTTTGGGTCATCATCCACACTGCATTATTTAGCAACCACCCAGGTGTCTTAAAATCTCCCTCAGAATCAGGATCTTAAAATACACTTTATGTGCAAAGGAATCTGCCCCCAAAAGCGTATTTAGAGTCAAAACAAAATAGGAAATGAAGAAACATCATATAAATAAAGCAAAACAGAAAAGAGAATAAAAATAAAAGCGAGGTCAGTCCTTTGTTATCTGAAGTTATCAAAACTTTTCATTTAAATCAAATAAACACATCAACAATATGTGCTAGGATAGAAGTCGCATTTGTTTTGTATTTCAGATCTTTCATAAAGCTAAATGCCTCATAGGAAATGCTTAACCTCTTCCTTGTCCTGATCCTAGCAGAACTGGAAGACAAGCAGTATGATGGAGACCAATACTTTGCCCTTTGGTACAGTGTGCTTCTCACATTCACTATTACTTCCTGGCACAGCACCTTCCCTTCTCATGTTCATTTAACTACATCCCCCTTCTAACTCTTAGAAGTCAGTAGTCAGCCTCAATTTAGTGTGTAAGAGTGGGGGCTATCTTAAGGAATTGTTCCCTCCAGTACACCTGCAGTCAAAATGCTCTAAAGCTTTGCTTAGATCAGTAAATTAGAATTGCAGAGAACATTCCCAGTCTCTGGGACTTATCATCTATACTGTTAAGCTTTTAGGATTGCTTCATATGCAGTTTTTATCCAGATGAACTAGCACTCTTCAAGCAATCCCTGTACATATTTGGTATTTATCAGGACTAAGTTTAGAGGCAGTCACTGTGGTTTGATAGCAAAACAGGATAACATCATAGACCAGGAATCAGACTATTCTGTCAGCTGGCTTTAGGGTTACTGAAAACCATTTATGTCTACATTAATAAACAGAGCTGCAGTGAATAGGGTAGACTAGACTTGATTGGAATATTTCAGGTTGAAGGGACCTAAACCAACAATCTGGTCCAACTGTCTTAACTTTCAGGGATGAACAAAAGTTTAAAAAAATTGTTAAGGGCATTATCCATAGGCTTTCATAACCCTGACAGATTTGGAGCAGTGACCACCTCTCCAGGGAGTCTGATCCAGTAAGTTACCATTCTCTAAAGAAATTCTTCCTAAATTTAAAGTCTGAACCTCCCTTAATGAAGCTTTGTACTGTTCCCACATGTTCCCTCACTAGATATCAGGCAGAAGGGATCAGCACCTCCCCCTCAAGTTCTCCTCCTCAGGAAACTGTAGGGAACAATGAAGTTGTTACAAAGAGAAGTGGTTCTATAAAGAAAAACTGTTGGAGAGGATTGAATGTTCACTAAACCTGCATACAAATATTAATCATTAGAAAAAGAGGAAAAAGGAAAAAAAATCCCATTGCCTATATAGAGGTAATACACTTGGAATTCTGGCCTATGTACTTCTGGATATGTTGTTAAACAGGAAATGGTTAAGTATACCAGGTGGTCCCTCAAGACTATATAATGTTGCTTGATTTTCTATCAACAGGAAAATATCTCTGCAGAAATCATGTCAGAAAAACAAAGACTGTTGTTGTAGTGTACAGCTACGCAAACGGAGCAAAAAGGCTTTGTGAATTTGAAATGGGAGTTTCTGTTTCCTAAACCTAAAGCTGGAGTTTCTATTCTGTATTTTTACGTGTATTCATCCTTCCCCCTGAAGTTATTCCCATTGGATTTTACCTATAATGTATTCATACTGGGCATTGTTCTATTGGTCTCACCTTATCTCTTATTTTCCCCTATAAAACCTGTGTCTCGACCCCAGACCATTGTCACTCGTATGTGCGGCGTTCGAGCAAATACAACCTACTTTGGACTGCACAACAAGTGTCAATCTCTTGAGTCTCTTTATCCCGGTCTTGATCGCGCTCTCTAAACAGCTCTGTCCGTATCAAACGAACCCACAAAGGTGTTTGTTGCTTCTCTCCGGCTGATCCTGGAAGCACCTGGCCAGCGCCCCGGGAAAGAGTAGCCGGGCGAAAACAAGGAAGTCGGAGAGAAAAGAACAAAGCAACAGACTGTGGTCTTTGTACAAAACTTCATGTTAGATGACCAAAATTCAAATAACCAAGATTTGTTTAAAAATAATTTCAATGATAATCTAGCCTACAGTCAGTCAATTAAAAAGAGCTCTCTTAATATAAACGTCACTGCTCAAACAAACCTACCAGTGGGAACTATGCATTATAAAATTAAAACAACTTATGGGATCAAAGAAACTGAACCTTAAATTTGTAATGCAAAGTTACCACACATAGCTGTTTTGCTAGATATACAAATAGAACAGAGGAAATACTACTGTGGAATATGATATGCAAAATTGGACACAAATAGGTGTTATAAAAAAAAAAAAAGAAGAAGAAGAAAAGGAAAGAAAAAAACTAGTTCAGTTGCACTGAACTAGGAAAAGGTGTTTTGCCAAAATTCTCAGCTATATTTTTCTAAAAGTTCATATCAGGAACTTCTTCCAGCCCCAGAGACTTCAGTTGTTAAGCTAGGTAGTAGAAAGTTGTTACCAAGTTTTGATAGACCTAGTTGTTATCTAAATGCATAGCTAACCCAGGCAATATTAAAAACTTGAAAACAATTTAGGAAAATAAGATATTATATGCTACTGTATTAGAATTTGAGAAAAAAACACAATTGCAGTTAAAAAATGTGGAAGTCTGTATTTATTTCATTTTTATCACAGAATTACAGAATCACTAGCTTGGAAGAGACCTTCAAGATCATCAAGTCCAACCTATGCCCTAACACCTCAACTAAACATGGTACCGAGTGCCACATCCAGTCTTTTTTTAAACACATCCAGGGATGGTGACTCTACCCCTCCATCATCTCCCCAGGCAGACAATTCCAGTACTTTATCACTCTTTCCATAAAAAAAGCTTTTCCTAATATACAACCCTTGATGCAGCTTAAGACTGTCCTCTCATTCTGTCAGTTGCTGCCTGGTGGAAGAGACCAACCCCCACCTGACTACAACCACCCTTCAGGAAGTTGTAGAGAGTGATAAGTTCACCCCTGAATCTCCTTCTCTCCAGGCTAAACAACCCCAGCTCCCTCATTCCTTACAGGGCTTGTGTTCCAAGCCCCTCGCCAGCCTCGTTGCCCTCCTCTGGACGTGCTCTAGTGTCTCAACATCCTTCCCATACTGAGGGGCCCAGATCTGGACACATCAAGGTGTGAGCACTGGACACACCAGTGCTGAGTACAGGGGAAGGATGACCCACCTGCTCCTGCGGGTCACACTATTCCTGACACAGGCCAGGATGCCCTTGGCCTTCTTGGCCACCAGGGCACATTGCTGTCTCATGTTCAGCCGGCTGTCAACCAGTACCCCCAGGTCCCTTTCTGCCTGAGCACTGTCCAGCCACACTGTCCCCAGCCTGTAACGCTGCAGGGGGTTGTTATTGCCAAAATGCAGGACTTGATACCTGGACTTGTTAAACTCCTTCTTACTGGACTCTGCCCATCCATCCAACCATTCCAGGTCTCTCTGCAGAGCTCTCCTATCCTCCAACAGATCAACACACACTCCCAGCTTAGTGTTGTCTGCAAATTTGCTAATGATAGATTCAATACCCTCATCCATATAGCAATTAAATATTGAAGTCACAAGTTTAAACTTGTTTGAAGACATTTATATATTCCTTGAAATACTTTTTGAGGGTCTTTATTCTACCATCCAGGACAAAGCATGGATAATATTCTGAACTTAAGTTTGCCCATCCTCTGTCCTCCCTCATTTCAGCTGGATTTATGGTATTCATATTAATTGATTCCCAGCATTTCTAATTCTTGCCTTCTGCTAAGCTCTTCTAGAAAAAAAAAGTATTATTATGCTCCAGTTGTTCTATCCCTTGAGTATGACTCCTTTCCATTGCACATACAAATTACAAAAAGATCACCTTGCTGGTGGTAAGTGGATATTTATTCTCAGATTGCTTCTGCAGTAGGAAAGAACACTTTACTTCTGAGAACAGGCCTTTTGCTTGTTCTTCCATTTTGCATTGTTTGCATCCTTGCTCACTCCAGCTACTGCACTAAATCCATGTTTTATTCTTTGCTCTAATGTTTGTATTCCTCTCTGTCCAAAAAGTCTGGAAGTTTACAAATGCAGACTATGTTATAAGTTATGGATTAGATACTATATTTAAAGAAATAATGACTAAATAATTTTTTTTTCTATCAAATGATGATGTTAAAGTTTAAGATAGAAAATCTTCTAGGTATTATTATTAAATATAGATGTACTCTCTCATTCCATCATATCTGAACTAATTTCTCAGTTATAGATTTAGCATAATTTTTGCTGCATTTTCTTACAGGCATTTTATTTTCACATGTCTCGTTACTCAAGTAGTGTAGCTATTTTCAGAAATAGCAGCAAAAAACCCATACTAAAAACAGTTTCCCATAAATAAAACTGAAGTAAATTTTTACTACTCAGGATTTATTTTACTCTAATTGACATCTGATCCTTTCTTTAGCATTCATAAAAAGCATTACAGGAAAGTTCCTGATGAAGCTGAAGTTTTCTCTGCACCAATATTCTCTAGGAAGTCTCACATGGACAGAACTATATTCTGAGTTGCACGCACCTACTGAGATATATGTAAGTTAAGTGTCCACAATAGCTTTCTTTCTTAACACCCCTCTTCAATTATCTTTTTCTATCCACTTGGCTGTTTTTGTAGTTTAAAAGTTATTTGCTCAGACCCAGTGTAGCAACAGAGATCTCATTTCCAAAATGATACATGATTATAGCAGAAAAGATTAGTTGAAGATGCTTACTGTTTATTTAAACTCATCCCTATTGTCATCTGCTCCCCTCAGCTGTTAGTTGGGCAATGAAATATTAATTGCTTTACAATTTCTGTCAAAAATTCCCTCACAAATTACCTGTCACTCTTTTAAAAATAGTGTCTGACAGATGATAAATATTAAGTCTTATTTGGTTTACTTAAAATTCCATAGATGGGATTTTAATTCCAGAAGTAATTTGATAGTTTCTTAGTTGATTGTATGGCTGTTGAGTTTACAAATTACTGCTTGGAGCTGTTTTTGCAGTTCTTCCTTAGGGTTAAGCTGTTCAGAAGGAAACTATCATATTTTAATTAAATCTAATAGGAAATAGAACAAAAAACTGTTGTGTTTTTTTTTGGGGGGAGTAAGTTTCAAAATATTTATATTTCAATAATTATTTAGAAATATGTTCATTCAATAAGTCATGTTATTGCATATTTATTGCAATTTTAATTTCCAAATGCATTTCACACCTTAATCAGAATTTGTACAAGTGATTGAGAAACTGCTTACAAGAAGTTTTAACATTTTAAAGTTGTCACAGACTTGGCTTTTAAAGAGACTGCAGTAGGAGGAATCTCTGCTGGAGAAAGCTAACAATGTGGCTCCCAATCAGGCTGCAAAAAGGAACTGAGAATAAAACATAGACCTTCCAAAGCCACACAATCTTAGCAACATTTTAGGACAGTGTATTTGTTCTTCAGAGCTTTATTATCAGACAGTACTTTTCAGATAGAGAAGACTATTAGGCTATGAAGCCAACCATCCCAATGTTTATGCCCTGATTGATCCCCTTCTTACTACAAAGATAACCTAAGATTAACTTAGAGTGATTCCTTACAGATTTTGGCATTCTCGATGCTCTGGTACTCCCACTCATATCTTCTTCCACACTCTATTATTAATATAATGGATATTTTCTTAATACAGACCGACAGAATCACCAAGACTTTTGGACAGAGAAATGCTGGGAAGTCTTGTACTTTCAGAGGATTTCACATACAGATATTAGAGTGAAGCATATCTTTAATTTCTTTTTTATTTGAGTTCCTCCCTGATAAATTATGTTCTAACAAGTCATTGAGTTATCACAAAAATTATTCAATTCCTGTAATTCTTCACCACAGCTGTATTTTTTGTTGTGAACTCAAATCTCTCTCTTCTATTCCCATATCTTCTGTTTGGGTCTGGTGATTCTCTCTAAAATGTTGCAATGCTCCTGACTGGGCAACCCTTGTACATCAAGGAGGTAATGACCCACCCAGCAGTCACTGGGAGAACCTCTGGCTGCACTGCCCATGGCCCTCAGCCTGTGCTGGGCACTGCACAGCCCCTGTCTTCAGGATGAGCTTGGCCAGTCTTTACAAAAGGAGCCTGCAGGTTGCTCCCACATGGTAGAAATGACTACACTACCTTGGTATCCTTGCTTTTATCTAAAAGTGCAGCAAGAAGTTCCTATAAGAACCCTTTCTGCTTGACAGTAGCTGTGATGAACTGAGCTGTTTCCTTGCAAGAAAATCCAGTAACAGGTCAAATTATCAAAATTGGATAATGCTTTTTATGGATGGGGTTTGGATGGCATGCTGTGTCCTGATAGTTAAACTATTCAATGATGCATTATTCACGGTTCTCAGTATCTAAGATGTAAAATTAGCTATACTTTTCTTTCTCTGTAGTGTTAGCTCAAAACTCCATCATTTTGAATGATACTTTACAGCCTTTTCTTACTTGCATCATAAGGAACCAGCATCTCCTGGTGCAAAACACATCCAAAGTACCTACTATTCCACAAGAACCGCAAGGTACATGAAAACTGAATGTCTTCTTAGCAGCCAGCAACATACAAAAAATTGAGTATAATTCCTGCAGGCATCTGTGGATGTCATCTTGATATTTCCAGACCACTTATACCTGCTGCTTGTTTGAAAAATAACTTTTTTGGCTTTTTAATAGCTGTCAGTGGAAGTTCTAGAGAAAAAATATATTAAATAGACTTTTTTTTCATTGTAGTTTGTATGTTGTTTGTATTGTACTGATGGTTTAACCTAGTATTAAGAAGCAATAAGAATCAAGCTAATTTAAATGATTTTGAGATTTACTGTACTCAATTTCTCATAACATAGGGCCATTATATTCAGAAACTGATTGATATGTTCCCTTCACACTTCTGTCAACAGGCATTTTTAAAAGCTTATTATTGATTGCACTTAACACAAGGAAAAAGCATCATGCAGTGACATAGGCTTTTTGCCCAGCCATGCTGAAAAGCACATCCTATTTACATCACATTAGAAACTTGGAAGGTGAAAAGATGGCGATTTTTCAGATCCACAAATTTTCAGAGTGATAACTCCTTTTCAGCAAACCCTCCATCAGAACAAAGGGCATATATTTTTTCCTGTCAGCTCACCTATGTGGTTCATAAACCCCTATATGAACCCAATATATATGGATTGCATGGATTCCAGATCTTTGAAATTTTTTAAAAAATATAATGTTGGGTTAAGATAGGGAAAGAGTGTGTGTTCCTGGTCTAACCTGGGATAGTAAGTTGAGATGAAAGGTTAAGTAACTTCTACTATTTCAGTTGGGTTTTTTCCCTGGAGAATGGGAAAAGGGGCCTACCCATTCCTAAATTTACACTTCCAGCTTTGCAGGCTCAATTTCACAGTCATAATCTTCAAAAGATCCTTTTCTTTTCTTTCTCTTTTCACTTCTTTGTATTTTTCTATCTCCTTTTTTCAGATTGCATCCATTTTCTTACCTTCCTTTTAAAACTCAGATTTCCAGGATTCCTCATTTTCTTTCAAGCCCCTTCACTTTGGAGACACAGTGGTTATTAGCTGATAGCTCCTGCATGTCCTGGTAAAGATCTAAAGATCATCCTCAGTTGCTTTATTGTCACTATCCGCAGAGTCTAAACAAACAAAAGTCTTTCCAAGTATACCTGTATTACGTTCTCATAATGCCTTACTGAAATGAAATTTAGACAGAAGTCGAGCATTCTGCTTATTATCAGACAGTACCTTTTTAGGCTATGTCCTAAAGACATCATTTTAGGCTATGTCCTTAGGACAATGAAAAGCCTGGTTCAACAGTATTATTGGTTTTCAACAGCACTGACAATCAAGCTCCTCAGAAAGACTTGAAGTTTATTAAAAATGATTTCTTGTAAAATTCCATCTCCAGTCTTCTATATGCATGTTTCTGTGTATCTTCAAGTAAAGATTATATGTTGGTTCCTTCAGGTGTACCCTTAGTGTGCATGCAAAATACTAAGTATCACACATTCTAATTTTAAGCAAATTAAAAAGAAGAACATATTAAACATTAAGTGTATGACCATTTGCAAAACAATTGTTTAGAAAAGTCTAGAGTGACAACAGCTACAAAATATTGTGTCTAAACAGAATTTTGCCCATAAAAATCAGTTTCATAGGGCAGAGGTAATATTTACATGAAATTAAGAGGGGCAGAAGGAGCAGAAGTCAACTACAAAAGCAGTACTGAACCACAGGACTAAAACAGACATCCTGTCCTGCCACATAAATTCATCACTGTTAGAAGAAACTGAACAGGTATTCTTTTCTTCATGAATTTATGCCCAGGAACTAAGTCAGGAGACAGCTGGAATATTTATGTATCTATTTCTCTAGAAAGAAATTTTGCAACAATATCAGAAATGCATGGAATATCTAACTGTCTTGGGGAAAAAGGTCACTATCACATTTCACATCAGTGATTTCAAAAGCCAGAGCCTGAAAAGACTGAACATACAATGTTGCATATAGGTAAGGATTTGCATAAAAAGAACTTTGATCATTTCTTACTTAGTTTTCAAATTTTCTGCCACAATTCATTCCATACTATCAGTTAAAAAGCCCAATTCGAAAAATGGTGACTGTTTTAAGCTCAATTGACAATTACCTGCAGTGAAAAATCTTGCACTTTTAGTATTTCAGCTAAAAATATGTCTGAGTTATTTCAATTATTCCTTCTTGTAATCCAGAAGGAATTTAGTCTCTTTGCATATAATAGTTGAGACAAATATAAAAAAAGTAATTAAGGTGGCAAATTATAACCAACTTCATTGCCAGCATAGGTTGTACACTTTCAAAAGAATTAATTATTTTTTCCTTTTTTTTCCTACTGTGGAATCCTTAAATGTGCTTTTAAATGCAGTCTTTGAAAGTGTCAGACTGTCACAGAAGCTCCATTTATAGCCTTGGCATTTCATCTTGCTTAAAGGACACAGCTTTTCTTCAGACAGTCTAGGCTATACCTATACTCAACACATGCCTCTCCATCACTCCAAGGCAAACCAGACTGGGCTTAGTTTGGATTGCTATAGATTTCACTGAAACTCTTGCCTTAACACTACGGAACTGAATAAAGTTAATCACTTTGGCTCTCAAAGTGCTTTATTGTGTATTTGGCCAGGGTGAAATAAATGCTGACTTAAGTCTTCCTTGACAAATGACTGGAGAAAGAAAAGAAAGAGAAGGCACAAACCATTCTTCCATTCAAGCATTCTGCAGTTCCACCTGGACATTCAGAGAATTATTCTTGCCCAGCAGCCGTAGAAACACCTGAACTCTTGCAGCAGTTTGTACTCAGAAGTAGCACATCATTTTTTTTACATGTACTGCATGACTTACCAGCCCCAATAGGTGCAACCTAAGCCACTTTGAGTACAAATTGTTTTCTTTTTTATCTTCACATTTTAATTTTGAAAAATGCAAGACTATATTTTGTAATAACCACATTTTGTCATATGAAGATTCCTTCCCTCCAATGTAGTAATAGTTTTAGAGTATTCTTAGTAAATCTTAATAACCTCAGTTATACCATAGCTGAAATTAAGACCCAAGCTCTAAACTGCAAACCAGTAAAGTTTTACGTCATGGTGGCTGAGAGCTAAATATTAAATGCATTTCCAGAAATATTATTCTCAAAGAACTGTGTCACTGGGTGTATATGAAGCTCCCATAATTGTGAGCTTCATTCAACTGATTAATGACTCACCTAGGATTACATGTTCACGTACAAGAAACTTTTGCCAACAAAAGAACCACACTTTTGAAGTGTGCCACCGAGGAAAATAGTTTTAATTGCAGAATAGTGATTTTTAAGTACAGCTGCAGGGCAAGACAAAAATGTAAAATTAAGGAGGGTTTGCATTGCCTTTTATATGAACAGTTTCAAGTGAAAAATTGAGGATTTATAACATAAGAACATGAAATGCAGATGAAAAGGACAATGTTCATTACTGGCCTGACACCAGAGTTCTATTTCAGTGGCATTTCTCCCCACAAATTAAGAGCTCGAATAGAAGACACACATCTTTATGTACTGATTTTTCAGTGAAAAATGGAGGCAATCACAAAGGGCTGTAGGTCACATCCCACAGCTGCAGTACTCTGCAAGTGATAGGAAGGCATGTCTGCAAGCTCCACTGTTCAAACCAGGGGTACATTTCGCCACTGCAGCAGCTTTGGTGACTGTAGGTCCACAGGAATTATTCAAAGTAGAACTATTTTGTATGTTCTTGACCACCACCTTATGGCTTTATTTATCTCGGATTCTGAGCCAGACTTTGGCCAGCAGTCAAAAAGTAGAGAAAGACCTGTAAAGTGAAGCCTACCAATTCCATTCAGAGTTGCAGTCAGTAGTCTGTTGACATCTTTCCAAAGCACTTGTTAATGTTACTCATAGTTAAAGCCAATAGTTGTCATGGGGACATCATAAAAGATTTGTTCAAGTCAGTTTCACAAGTCATTAGCTATCAGTTGAAATTCCCATTTCCCTAACTCAAATTTAAGCCATTAAATCATACTGCTCTCAACTGAAAAAGATGACAAAAATAACCCCTCTAAAGAAGAAGCACTCTTACATTTTCATTCTTGCACTTAACCTTCCAAACTAAAGAGAAACCAGAATACTGGGGAAGGTGAATCTATAATTTCTTCCTCTGAAAGGGAAGCTTTAACTGAGAAAGCATGGCATGTAAATCTACTTTATTTTTAATATGTACCATTGTCTTTCTGTGCCCTGAAGCTTTACATGCATAAAACCAATATAGGAACTATGTTGCATAAGTAATGGGTAAAAAAAATCCAAGTAAATAAACTCCACAAGTGAGAGAAAAGGTGAAAAATAATTTCTATTGAATAATACTTTTTTTCCCAAGTATCTGTGATATAAAAACATCAATTGAAACTGCAGGTTTTTAAAATTTTGTTCATCTATTCTTCACAAGTCATAAAACATTGAGAAAAAAACACACAACAATGCCCCAAGAGGAATTAAGACACTTGGCAGGTACTTGAGTCACTCATATACACAGATAATTTAGTCAGTATATGAAAATCAGTTCAAATAACTCACTATTCTATTTACTTAGAAGGAAATAGTTGGTCATGCTGTTCTCTATGTAGGTATATAGGACAAAAGGGACAGTCACTTGAGTTGGTTTTTTTTGCACCAGTGAGGCAGAAATGGGCAGCTCACCAATGCAGAAAATTGGGGAAGGAAACACTGTGCCAGCTGCAGAAGAAATGCAAGAGACAAGCAACAAGGCTGGCCAGGAGAGACTGGAAGTATTGATGGGAACATGTCAGGAACTTTTAAGCAGATGGAAAGATAGGGAAGCAGACTTCAGTAGGTCATAAAATTATGCAGAATTTCAACTCTGAAATCATAACCATTTAGGAGACATTTAAGGTAATACTTAGGGTATTACTTAGGGTAGGGTTCAAAGCCAGCAGCAAGGAAATAAAAAGAAAAACAACATGTTTTCTTTATACAATATACAGTATATAGGGAGCTGTTTATATAGCATAGCTTACCACTGCATAGTAGTTTATATGTAAAAAAAAAATAAAAAAATAAAGCTATTTCAAATTCCAAAATGAAGGAATTCAAGCTGGATGTGGGAAAGCAGGTAAGTCTTATGGTCAGAAGGGTGGAAAAGTAGAATAGGAAATCTAGAAATGCTGTATGGAAGGGATAACCAGCATATTTTCCAAGGGAGTATTTCTAACTATTTGTGAATGGTGTGAGTGAATTAGATGTGACTCCTAGTTAACTATTTCAGCAGCTGTAATCAAATAGTTAACAGCTAAAAGCACATCTCATTTTGGAAGACCATTAGAAAGACTTCAGGTCTCATCTGAGAAATTCTTACAGAGGTGTATATATATATATATTTAATTAAATGATACATTGAAATAACTGAAAGCTGAGTCAGAAAAGCACCTGTTGACTCACACCTGTTAGGAATTACATCTCTATTGGGAACCGTGCTACATTGTATGCTGTGGGCAATCCTTTGAAAGCACAACTTCATAATTAACACAAGTAAAATTAATTGTACAGATTTAGGAATTTGAAAGGTTAAGAAAAGCAGAAAGAATGAGAAAATTACGAAGTTACTTTACTGCTATTATCTCATGGCTCAATCTTAAAAGATTAAATATCAAGACAGCAATTGACTCATTGAAATGTCACTATTTTTCTATTCTTTAGAGGTAGTTATTGTTCTACCAGATTCTTGGAGTAATAGAAGCATTTTCTATGCAAGGACCTGCAAATATTTCCCATATTATTAATGATGGATAAGACTAGTTGGTAAGATTCTGCCACATGGTTTATCCAGAGGAATCCTCTTATTTTTCAATGTCAGCTCCTCTGTCAGCTAAGTTTAAATCAACCGTAGTCATAAAAAACAGCAATAAACACTTCCCTTAGGCAGATTCATTCATTTTAGGTTAAAAATTTGCATTTTTGCATTGTTACCTGTGTACAGATGTAGTAGGCTTTAGCAGCCTTTGGAAACCACTGGAGCTTCTCAACTTAGTGAAAATGAAATGGCAAAATTGATGGCAAGAAGATGCATATCAACCAGCAAAAGAATATTTGACATCCCCAAAAGCATTGAATTATATTTAAAGACTGACCATATATTATTTTCCATGTAAGTCTTAATTTCTCTGTTTAATGATGTCGCAAAAATATTGGAACAAACAAATAAATAAAGCTCAAAACCAAAAGTAATATTTGAATCAAACAGGTGGACAGAAAGTTAGCATTTGGGCAATATAATACAGCATTCACCAAAACTGTTCACAGAACTCTCATTTAAGAAATTTTTCCTAAGCCCCTGTGTCAAATATTCTAACATTTAGATATTAAAGAGATAAAAGTTATAGACAGTATAGAAGCAACAGTGCCTATTCAGAGCAGAGAAGTGTGGGCAAAGAAATTAGAGGAAAATGGGTTAAAAATAAAGTATGTGTAATTACACCTTCTCAGCTACTTCTCTTTGAAAGCATTCCACCTTAGAGAAGATAAAATTTAGCAGTGAGTCACTTCATAGAATTCTGTTTCAGAATAACTTGTTTTTAAAAAGGGGAAGTACTGATTTGGAATTAGGAACTAAAAATGATTTTGTAGAAAATACACTTCTTTACCTGCTATAAAAAAACTTTTGAAAAAAACTACTATGAAAGCTTAAATTCATTATGCAAAAGTACAATAGACTAAAGGTGCGACTAAAAACTGACCTATGATCACCCAGGCAAGCTACTGAATAGCTTCCACTATAAAATGTTGGCTGTTCTTCATGTTTTGCATGAAAGAGTTGCTATGGAAAAATATCTAGATTGCTATTTATTTCCTAGATCAAAGACTGATGATCTAGAAAGGCACAGTTGTGATAGTCTATTATTACTAACAAAACTAGAAAAGTTTTTCCTTACTCAACAAAATGATGGACAAGAAGTCACACACAAACAGTAAGGGAGTTGGAGTTTAAGAATTTTTTCTGATGAAAAGAAACGTAAATACCTTTATGTAATAGGTGCCAAAATGTACACAAATAAATTGTTGCTTTTTAAACATGAAAAACTATCTTATGGAGAATTACAATTATACTGCCTTAAGCTATCATAATACATGGTCAAATGTATTTATCAATTCTGTCTTAATGTGATGAATTTTGTTTATACCAAGAAGCAAACAAAAATTTTGGATGATAGCAACAGACTTATGAGTGAGCAAAGATAAAGTAGGGAGATAACTGCAACAGTTCAACCTCCAAATCTTATGTACTCTAGTTGCAAATTAGTATTTTTATAGTGCTATTTGCCTATAAATTTTAATTTAAGTTCTATTTTATATATTTATGGGATACAAAAAAGGACTTATTTGGTTATTTTTCACTTTAGAATTATGGAGCCAAGGAATGGAAGAAATGCAATTTGTATGCTCTCATCCATCTTTAACCTTTAAAAGACTACTCTGCTCAGTGTTAAACAAACAAAGAAAGAAATTGTTATCTTGTGACTGCTGGTTTCACTGTCAGAATTATGAAAAATGGAAAGAAGAATTTTAAAGAGGAGTCTTTTAAACTTAGTGATGTAGGAGACAGATAGTAACAGTGTCCTTGTTTTAATTATTCATTTTAATAGCATACAACAACGTTGAATGGATAAATTCTCAGGCATAACATGGTTAATTATACTTAATATGATCCCTTATATCTACCTCATCATGTATATGTCCTTATCTCCTAAAGATAAGTGAAGCAGTTAACACATTCTAATAGTTATCATCCTTACATTAGCTTCACTAAAATTGCAAAAGGCAATACTTGCATTACTTGAATCCTCAGTTTACGGAAGAAATTGCACACATATTTTCAAACAGGAGATCTGGATCTACTGATTTGTGAAGGATCACAGGATATTTTTCGACAATTAATACTTAATATCACTTCATAGACTGCTGCTCACCCAGGACCCTTATCCAGGACGGATGATGGAAATGGTTATATGGAGATTATTTGATGTCCCTTTCTTTCTTTTTGGGTTTTTTTGTTGGTTTTTTTTTTTTTTTTTTTTTTTTTTTTGTGTCTTTTTTTGGTTTTTTTTGTTTGTTTTTTTAATAATGATCTAATAATTAACTATAATAGTGTATTATAAATCTCGAGGTGCTGAATTCCAGCTCATTTTACAAAATGTTGATATTTTATAACAAACAGAAAGCACAGGATGAGATTTAGTAAAGAATAAAAGTTCTCAAGAATTTTGAATGAAAATTCTTGGCACAAGTTCAGTTGAACATGTTGGTTTTCCTTTTTTCCAGATACAGTTCCCTGAAAGTCACTAGCTCATCCAAGTATGGTATAACACAGAAACGGCAGTCAGACCTGGTAAAATCTGGGAAGAAGCCTGGAACATTCATCAAAACTCAGATTCCTGCCACACTAAAAAGAGGTCATTTATAGAAATCTCTATTGGTTTTTCTCTCTCAGAGGCAGAATGCCCACTCTTCTGAGTATTTCTGTGACAGACCTTCTTGGAATTATACTAGGGATGCCACCAACCTTTGCTTGAAAATAGCCAGCCTCTCCTATTTTTTCAGAGACACACATTCACTGATCCCAATGAACTTCCTATTTAAAAAGAAAAGCATCTTGATTTCATAGAAAAATACTGTGGCCTATTTTATAACAGTAGGGGATGCTAATGTTTAAACATATATTCTGTATTATTTAATGAAGGAACTTAGAAAAAAAAAATATTGTTATTCACACATAAATGGTTTTAAAGTTTCCAGAAACATAAATCTGAAATAAATTTTTTACAAATTTATAGTTTATTGCAAGCAATCTATAAAGATTCCCATTGATGTCAATTAAAAAACTTTGTTACACATGAGTATTAGTGTACAGTTTGCATATAAGCAACATTAGAATTTCAAGGTTTTTACCCAACAAATATCATTATCAAAGTTAGAAGGTATAGCACAGATATTAAGTCTTTGCTGATGCTAAATGTACCTGAGCAACTGAAACTTTATTTATAATGTTATCATGTGCTCACCATACAAAATCCTGTTTATGATTCACATATTTTTACATAATATTTTATTACTGTAATAAAATAACTTTAAAATATATGTTTAGAAGGCCACTAAAATAAAAATTCTTGAATAAATTATTAAAATCCTAATACTTAAATACAAATCAATAATTTAAAATAATATTTATTGCAGCTAACATGTTGTTATTTTGTACATTTGCTATGATATAATGCTACATATTTTGTATGAAAATTGTATTATTTAAAGTGTACTTCTGTTTGCAATCAACTTAAGAGCAATCAAGTTTTCTGTGAGTGGCATAGTATTCTTTACAATATTTATTAGTACAAATAGGTTAATTTTAGAGAAGCTGAATAATAGATTTGTTGAAAATCATTGCTTTAGGAATCACAAGATTGTGCATTTTGTATTTTTTTACCAAATGCTTTTTATCAGGATCAAAAATGTTTCACAAGACTGGAATGCTTTTCTTCCATTTAAGAGTAACGTGTGTGGTAGTACCTGTATAGAAGTGGACATGTGTATTACAAAACTGGAGTTGATTTTCAGCCTTTGGTACAGAAGCACAGAATATTCTGTGTTGGAAGGGACCCACAAGGATCATTGAGTCCAGCTCTTGAGTGAATGCCCTGGATGGGGATCAAACCTGCAGTTAGAAAAACTTTGTGAATTTTTTCCTTTCTTATGAGTATGTGAACACTGGTGTACACTCCTTGTGAGTGCAGTAGATATACTGGATGAGGATCTGGAACTGATGTGGATGCTCTCAGTCTCCTCTTCACCTTGGTACATTCTGTATAAATAATTAGATACTCCCTTATGTAAAGGTGATAACCTATTTTTACCCTCTTGCCTTTACCAGCAACAAGGATATAGGATCCTTCCTTATACCAATCATATTGCCAAAATTATTTAATTAATGGCAAAATACTTATCAGAAAAGAGAGCAAGAGAAGGGCATGGCAGAATTCTTTATTGCTTAGCAGTTGACTTCACTGATACCTGAGATAAAAGACCATGTTTGACTTCACAGTTCCTCCTTAAGTTATTCAAGAAAATTTTTAAATAATGACATTTTTAGAGGTCTGAAACAGTCACTACTGACCCTTCAAATTATTTGGTAATTTCAGTCTCCCTCAAAATCTAGTATTGTTTTGCTATTCATAGAAAAAGGGAAGATAACTTTTTTCTGATTAATTTTTAATAATGTGACAAGCAGTGTCCCTCAGGGGTCTGTACTGGGACCGGTGTTATTTAATATCTTCATTAATGACACATTAATGACACAGATGAAGGGATCAAGTTGCTGATAACACCAAGCTGAGTGGTGCAGCTGACACCCCTGAAGGGTAGGATGCCATTCAGATGGACCTGGACAAGCTCAGGAAGTGGGGCCATGGGAATCTCATGAGGTTTAACAAGGCCAAGTGCAAGGAACTGCACCTGAGTTGGAACAACAATATCAGCACAGGCTGAGGATGGGCAGATTGAGAGCAGCCCTGCCGAGAAAGACTTGGTGGTGCTGGGGGATGAGAGGCTGGACATGATCTGTCAATGTGGGCTTGATCCAGAAAGCCAATTGTACCCTGGGCTGTATCCAAAGCAATGTGGCCAGGGCAAGGGAGGGGATTCTGCCAGTCTGTTACACTCTTGTGAGACCCCACTGCAGTGCTGCATCCAGCTCTGGGGTCCCTAAGAAGGATGGAAAGGATGTTCATCTGCCGGAGTGAGTCCAGAGGAGGCCACAAAGACAAGCAGAGGGATGGAGCACCTCTCCTACAAAGAAAGGCTGAGAGAATTGGGTTTGTTCAACCTGGGGAAGAGAAGGTTTTGGGTTGACCCAATTGCAGCCTTCCAGTACCGGAAGGGAGTCTACAATTGAGTTTGTGCTTCATGGTCTAATGACAGTATGTCCTGCACAGGCAACATGAGGAGAAAGGATGTATTTTCTGATGAAAAGCACATTGGTCTCAACAGGGAAATTAATAGAAACTTGGAGGAAGAGGTTGGCATCATGAAGAGTACTTTTAAAAATATTTTAGAAATAATAGTCCTATTAGGGTTCTCATCTTGCTCTGCTGAGTATAAAGACAGTCTATACGATCATTTTATTGTGGGTATTTCAAATAAGAGCAGATGGCTCATAGTCTCATTCTCAGGCCTGGATTTCTTTTAGCCTAGCACATAGGATATGTGCTCAAGCAGTGATTTAAGTGTACTGCTTCTTGTTGAACCAATATATTTCTTGATGGGGATGTGGGAAGGGAATGGTGTGTGCACTCAGTTTTCACGTACATGTAAGGCTTTTTCTTTACTGTAAAGTACTGAAAAGAAGAATTTTCAGTTTCAATGGATAAGTCAGTTCCTTGCAAGGGGGATTCAAAGTTATTGAAGACATCTTCAAGTTCCAGACTTCTGCTGAAGGAGGAAGGGTCTCACATCACCCAAGTACAAAAAATTAGTCTCTTCCCTCTTCTGCTTGTTTGTATACATTTAAAGTTAAGTTGCATAGCAATAATTTATATCAGAGCACTATATGTACTGTGTGTAAGCCACTGCCCAGCAAGGAGTTCTCACTGAATGCTGGCAGGATATCATGCCTGGGGACAGGCATAAAGGTGACCAATGCTCCCTGAATATAAAATGTGATTATTAATAATTTTACTTTCTACATTTTTGGCTAAGAAATCCCATCCATTCTTTTTTTAAATTAAGAATTCAAACACCATTTATGATGGCGCTTAATTTCTTCTTTCTGTCAGTGTCTTTCAGGCTTTTTAAGTAACACAGAGTACCACTGTTAAGGGTTTTAATCGTTTCTGCACCTCTCTGCTTGTGCAGGAACAGATATGGATATTTTCTTTTGGCAAACTGAAGAGTAGTTTAAAAAAAATACTAAGAGAGACCATTATTTCATTTCTTGGATACTTTATACAGTCTTTCTTGTGCAATGTATTTACTGTGCTTTCAAAAATAGAGCTGTCCTTTCAGTTTGCCTGGTTCAATGAAGTGCTGTACTTGGAAGAATATAAGTTTTAAAGAGTGACAAGTTTTATTGAAAAACTTCTAGACTGTGAGAAGAAGTCAATGAAGTGTAATAAGATGGCAGCAATGTTGATAATATAACAAACCCTTTAATAAAAATAGAAAAGAAATGTAGACACAACATAAATTGAATATGCCTTTATATGACACAAATATGTCTGGTGAATCTATTGAAAAAAAAAAAGAAGAGAAAAGTGCCATTCTAACACTCTGAAATCACAGGGAGTCTTCATATAGTAGAGATATACCTTTTTGCCAATGTTTTATAAGGATTTAAGGGTGATTTGCTTACTATTTTGCAAAGACATTTTTGAACATATATAGGATATTTGGGATAGGAATTCACGAACAAATTTGCAATTTAAATGCTCTTTTATGATCCTGACCAAACCAGGCAGAAACAAGTACAGATGGTGACATTCAGACATGAGTTCATTTGTCATCAGTATAAAGCACAAAGCAGATACTAAGTTTGGTTCCATATAGCCAAATTAGGAAAAAAGGACTGCTATTAGGGGAGTCCCTATTGAACAACTTGAACTAAGAAAGGGAAGGAAAGAAGATGTGAAATGTCACTAATGTTTCATCTAAAGAGCAACTGCAAAGAAAAGTAGTTATTTAGACTGCTAGTCAAATTCCTAGTCAAAAGAAGTGACTGGCAAAATATGAAAGCCTTGTATAGCTTTGATTGCAGCTAAAGTTTAGCTAAACTTTTCTATCAGTAAGTTATGTTGTGTGCAGAATACCCAGAATTTAGCAGAGTGTAGATTACTCAGTAAGTCACAGTAAGAATGTACAAAGTGCATTTGGTTATATATGTATTCAATTCACACTGACAAAGAGAGTAGTTTCTTTGACACCCATCAACTCCTTTTGCTTACACACTTCATAATTTTCACTTTCACTACTGCAGCACAAACTTTGCCTTCTCACAGGGCTACAGTTGTGTGGGTTTTTTCCTTTTTGTAGAGATTTCTGTTCTTTTAGATAACCAATAGGTTTAGTTGCAATTATAATTAACATCAACCTGTGAAAATGAGCTGTAATTGTTGTCTGGTTATTCTTTGAAAAATAGGGCATACTGGAGAAAATGACACAAAAAATATTAAAAGGGTAAAGAACTTTCCTTTCAAGATTTTTTTTTTTTCAGATGTGTAGCAGTTCTTCAGCAGGGGAAATACAGGGAGACACTTAACTACCAAGATGAGATTGCTTGCTGTTATTTTCTTTCACTGCTAAAGGGCATTGTCTTGAAACAATTAATTTACCCATACTAGTAAACATGTAACATGGTTACAGCTCAAAGACAGAAGTTTAAATGAACAGATTATCACCCACTAATATGAGAAGGAAGTTTCTACTTAATGCTGCATGCAGCTGAGACAACAGGAAAGATTTAGGTAGAAAACTAATCTTTTCCCAGATTAAAATATTGGTGAATTAGTTGGATCAACATCAAATATGATGAAATTTTGGAATGAAAAGAAAAGAGATATTATTAAACGAGAGATATTTTGAAATATCTAGAAGTAAGATTAAGTAATATCCAACAGCAGAAATATGTTCATTTTCAATTATTCTGGTTTTAGAGCCTTTATTTCAAATAGAGGTTTATTTAGCACATTAGATTTATACTACACAATACAACAAGGTTAAACTGAGAGTCAAATTATAGGTCAGCTAGATTACAGGCAGCCATAATAAACATAATGGATTTGGAATGGCTAATATATTCAAACAAATTATGTGTTTGATTAAATAACAGGCATTGCACAGACCATAGCTGACCATTCTGAAAGTTATTGTGTAGGATTTACGACTTTACTACTTTTTAGATTCTCAGAATCATAATTAATGACAGCAATTCACTCAGAATAAGGTATTATTTTAATATAGACTACTATGACAATAATACATTTCTGGAGGTGGCTACCTCCTCATAGTGAAATAGTAACAGTAATTTTCCCAGTGAGATCATCTTTTCCTGCTCACCCAGTCTCCGTGCAGTAAAAAGGCCCTTCTTGTTTTCATGGTCTGACTGGAGGGCTGTGAGATTCCCCAGAGCACTCCATGCTCCCCTCAGCCTCACTATGTCTTGGAAGATAAAATAAGATTCTGCATTTACATACCCATGCCCTTCTCTTTTCCTTAACTAAGGAAGAACTGACTCAGCCAAGGAAATGGTGATGTAACAGCCAATGATTAAATAACTTTGCATCACAGGAATGCAGCCATTCTTTTCTGATTATAGCCTGCCTGCAAGATTTTATTCCTGATTCAGACCTCAAGTATAATTCTACCTTCTGGTAAAAAATTCATCTATTCATTTTTTACATTAAAATTATTTGTTCAGGTTGGGCTGGGAATTAAGGAAAGGGAAAATCAGCTGAAAGGGAAAATCTTATTATAATGAACTTGTTTCGTAACATGAGACCCCAAAAGAACAGGTTTTGTATCACACAGCACTGAGGAACAGAAGACTGAGGGCTTCTGCAGCAAAAGGAAGCTTCCTGACAAGCTGTTTCCACCCTTGGAGCCATCCTAATATAGGGACTTCTCCAAAGACCATCATCTTCTAAATTTGTAATCACCATCGAAAAAGCTTTGGCAGCCTTACCAGGACTTTCCTTCCACAGAGTGGGGGATTTAAAAGTCCATGAACTACAGACCTGGCACCCAGGTGTGTATCAGGAAACCTGCAGATGCAGAAAGTTCACCTCAAGGCTTTAGTTTTGACCTTCAGGGTGGGTTTTCTCCAAGGCAGTGTAGGCATGTTGGAAACCCACCATTTATAACCTGTGTATGACTCTTCAGGAGCTATGGACCCCAAAAGCCTCAGTCAGGAAGCTACATGAAGTTAGTGGGAACAAACAGGCTGTCACTTCACTGGTTTCACATTATACATTTTTATCCCCTCTGCCAGCAACATTAGTGCTCCTTTCTCCACATGAGGAGCTCTTGGTGAAGTCCAGTCTAAGGAACCCAACCTATACTGGCTTTTATAAAACATTTATAGGGAGTCATGTTCACAAGGATTTCTTAACATGTACATTTATTTTAATTTTATTTTTATGTTAATGCATAAATATTAAAATATGCTTATTTGAGGGGTGTTTGCTCACCTATTTGTTTCAGTCTTCATGGATGACTAATTTAGAACAAGAATAGTTCAAAGTAAAAATACATAAAATGAAGCTTCTGATTTTAAATGGAAGCTAGAGATAACACTAAGAAACAAAGCAAATTAATATTACAGCTGTTAAACTGTATATGACATAGAGGTGCTGTTAGATAAATAGTGTTGCTAGTTCTTCACTAAGTGTTAGACATTGTAAATCATTAAAGTGTTTTTTTTCTCTAATAAAAGCAATTTCAGCTAGCTGATGATTTTTCTGTAGAATTAGAATAATTCCCTGTAATACAAAAATTGCAAAAAGGACTTAATTTTCCAACTACATAGTTTTATGAAATAATATATTTGGAAAACTATTAACTTTCTTAACATTCTTATCATGTTCCCCAGAATTCTTATGCTATGGCTTCCTTTGTAAATCACCACTTTGCCTGTAATTATTTCTAAGAACTCTTAGTAAAGTATTTACTCAATGCTAATTTGTAAAGTAGACTATTTAAAGGATATGCTGATATATTGATTGAGGAAAGTGTGAGCTATAAAACAATAGAGAATCAAGGCACCTAACTTAAATTCCATAGGTTATATGGTTTTAAACCATGTTTCCTCGATGATTAAACCTAAACAAATTTACTTTTTACATTAGCTTAGTACTGAATTGTTAAACCACAACAAAACCTTGCATGGATATTGTGATTCAATCTATATCTAGGTCATATCAATATGAATTATTTTAATTCTAGTTTAAACCAATATCGTAAATCTTTCCTAAATATCAACAGGGCTTTAGAGATTTTGAACAAAATTACTTTAATGACAAACCTACATGACTTTCAAATGCAAGTAAAGATGCTTGAAACTCAGAGTAACCCTCTTACAATGTCTCAGAGCTGTGAGAAGAAATCAAATCATATACAATATTTGCAGCCACAGGCAATCACAAAAAAACAAGTGAGAAATAATTGGGGCTGTAAAAACATCATCTTTGATACCAGTGTCTTCTGTCTTCTCAATAGAGTGGTGTAAGGAAGCTTGTGCAAGGAGAGAATCATCCCTAGTTCTCATAGCACTCAAGTACCAGAATCCGTGTTCTGCCATTCCTCCTTCTTCCTTCACAGGAGGGGGAAAAGCATTCAAAAGCACAGAAAAAGCTACATTAATACAGTCCCTCAGATACTGGGAAGCTCTAAAAAGCCTTTAGCTGTTCAGAAACACCACCAAGAAATCCACATGGGTCCATTTCAGGAAGGGCAGAAAGCATATGCAGTTGTTTGAGCGATATCTTAAAAAAAAAAAATGTTGTGATACACCAGTTCAAGAAAAGAGTAATACACTATGTCTGAGAAGTCTTCAGGCACATTATATTCTAATGAAGTGTCAAGAATAAACATTAGCAGCTGGGCAGATGGAATTCATGCTGAGAGAGTAATGCAATGTCCAGTACAGTTAAACCACAAGAAATAGTAACTACCAAATTGCAACACGATACTTGCCTGTGCCCAGGGCTCAGTGGGAAATCCAGAAGCAACTTCTGCTACTGAGATTATGCACCATTTAGAGCTCTTATTTAGTAGCTTTGCTCATGGAGCATTGCAGGCTCCTTAATGGACCCTTAATCAGCTGATTGCCAGATTTTCCAGTGCAAAGAAGGGTCGAGAAACACTGCAACATCTCACCCCCACATACACACCCTACACTATCCCACCTCTTCAAGTGTCCTGGCAATCTAGTTAGTTTGCCTTACATCAGGGATCTTTTCTTCAAGTTTTTTTCTGCACCTCACCCACTTATGATCAGCTGAGTGGCACACAGGGGACCATATTTAGATTAGTGAATTTGACCCTTAATTTCTAAATGTTGTCACTTGATTTGGCTTTCCATAGCCCCATTGATATGATGTAAACTAATAGAAAATTTAGTTTAGAATATTTAGAATAATAATTTAGAATAGCCTTTGCTACTTTTTAGTTTCAGGATTGTGCATAAAGAAGTAATTCTTTCAAAAATCAGCTCCTTTTCATAACTCTGGTCACCCTTCTTTGAAAAGTTGTCTTAGTATTATTGTTTCTGATGAGATAGTTCTAAATTTAAGTCATTATACCTTTACACTTAACATTTGTCATACAATAGCTCATCCACTGATACAAAGTGATTAGAGAGAGATAATATCAATAGCTCCTAGTCGTGAGTTCCAATGCAGAATTTACAAAGGTAAATAGAGGTTAATTACCTGAAGATTAGTTTAATAATCCCACTGTAAGGAAAGCTAATGAAAAAGGCTCAATAAAATCATGTTAAAAAATGTTGAGTTCTAATGTTGAGTCATATACTGAACTAACCAAAAAGGGAATTTTGTTTCTTTTTAAATTTCACATGAGGAACCTTCAAGAAAGAACACACTCATTACCAAAACTTAATAGCTGCTATTGTTCTCTTTCTTACAGTATCTTCAATGTACCTCAGTACATATTGGGCATAGTTCTTCAATAAAAGTGCTCACCATAGCTCATAATGTGTTTACAGCTAAATATTAGTTTCTAGAGTAACAAAATGTTAATATCAAAGTACATATAAATAGTATGGGCTCATTTCAAGAAATTAAAAGTTAGAATTTACTTTTAAATAGGATATGGAATTTTATAGTTTCTACACTGAGTAAATTCATTAGTGGTATGTTTTAGGTTTTGTTAATTTTTTTTACTACTTTGATAACAATATTTTTATCCCAAGCAGATAAAATCAATAAGGCAAGTCCTTCTGAGTGCAGTATAACTTTTCTTTTTCCATTTTGGAATTTAGCTGAGTGAGGAACTGTTCTGAGGTATTTTCATCCAATAGCATTAGATCTCTTTAAAAAAAACTTGCTCAAGGTCTGACTAAAACATTCTTTGCCTTAGCTACAAAAGTAACATCCTCTTGGAATTTTAGGATATGATTCCTCTCCCAGATGGACATTTTTTAATCATTACATAGAGAGCTTACATTAAAGAGCTTTTCTTTAAACAGACCACTCAGGCTTTTATCTAAATCCTTTTTATGAGTGTTTGGAGAAATGATTTTACAAAACTTATCCATACAGTGTTTGAAATTATGAAAACTGTTGCACAGTTGGCATATGAAGACTAGTAACAAAGTACCTACACAGAATGTAAAAATTTTAGTTTCTCTTTTCATGAATACATGGACATAGAAAATGATGTTATAAAGTCAAGGAGAATGGTGTTATAAAGGAAAGGAGATTTTAAATCAATTGGTTTGCTTAGGGTTTTTTTCCTGTGTTTATAAGAAGCTGATTTGGTTTGCTTGGGGTTTTTTCCTGTGTTTATAAGAGGCTGAACTGTACCATTTAGAACATGATAAGACTCTATTCAGTTTGGTTTGGTTTCTTGAATGAGATTTTATTAGTATTTTCACAAATTTCATCAGGAAATTTTTTCTATATCCTGTATTTTAAATATTCTACTCAAGCTCCATAATTAGCCAGGAGATCCTATACAATTGACTGGATTTTAGCCTTAACATACAGGAGAATTGGTTTAAGGTATCTCAATTATTGTCCTTTCTGAGGCCATAACATGTCAGCTGTAATTCACACCTTCACAGCTGAGTTCTAACTCTGACTGGGTTCTAGTTCAAAACAAAGCAAATATCTAAATTTGCTTAAGCTATACAAGGGCTGCAGATAACTTAAGCTATTCTTTTAGATTATCCCCTAAAATACGTTAAGAGCAATCAAATTTCATCAAAAATAATGCAGGTGTCCTGCACTAGGTGTCCTCTTTAGGACATCAATACATTTTAGCTGAGGCTTTTAAAAAATCACTGCAACAAAACACAGTGTAGTCAATGGCTTTAATTATTTGTTGCCTGTACTAAAGTATGCATTTGAAAAATGGAAATACAGTAGTCCTTATGTCAGTATAGTTAAATTATGCTGGAGCCATTGTAAAATCTTTTTTGCCTATATACTCTTGAGTATTTGGATATGTGAATTAACAGAGTTATGATTATTTGGCTGATTTCTTGCTGAACGAACAGAAAGGAAAAGCCAAGCCAAGCCAAGAATACTTACTGTCTTTCCAAAACTGCTGCTAAACAGTTTATCAAATATTTTGAGTGGGATTACTGCTTGTATAGTTAACACTGAACTTTTTTATGAGGAAACATTTGCAATACCATAAAACAATTTGGACATTTTTTTTCTCATTACAGTAATTGCAAAAGAACTGGGATAGAAAATTACCTAATGGTTTTCTTCCTTTCTCTACACCTTCCAGAACATAACCATCTGCTTTCATCCACACCTCCCCCCTAAAAAAGCTATTAGCTGCAATACATGGTCACTTATTAGCCCTTTTTAGGCTATAAAATTTGAGTGAAAAGATAAAAAAAATCATATTTAAGTCTTTATGTCTAACCAGAAATGGAAATATTGTACTTAAAACTGCATTTGTCTGACAATCTCAAAAAAAAAAAATCAACTTTTCTCAGTATAAAGTGACAATACATAGAGATTTTGGGTTATTGTTCTCATTGTTCTACATTATGACCCCAGATCACTAATGAAAGTAGCTAAGACAACCTAGAAAGCGTATTCCCAAGCAGCATCTCTGGTCAATAAATCCTAGAGGAGGAATCTGAACAACAGCAAGAAGAAAAGTGGTAAGAGAAAAGTGTGTCAGCAGAGGCCAATTTCTTTCTACTGTTATATAACAAAGGTACAACAAAAATGGTCATTGAATACAGGTAACAGAATTTACCATCTGAAGTAACAAACTTCAATGTACTTCAACTACAAATGTAACAGTCTGTAAATAAGTCTCTGTGCCTGCTATTAAAATGTTGATCATGGGAAGCATAGTTGTGGTGGCTGTATTTTTTGTGACAGTTTTCCCTTCCAGTCTGAGTACTTTTGCATTTACCACATTTAATTATTTCTTATAAAGAAATGAACAGAAGTACAGACTCACCTATTATTTTAGTATACCTGAACATATGCCTATTTTTCTTTCTAATCCTCTCATCTTCAGTGTTAGATTGCCTTAAAACAGTAAGTGTATACTTCAGACATCAAAATTCATCTTCAGCTTCTCATCAAATTAAAATTGCACACCATTTTGCAATCCATCAGTCTTTTGATTGACACAGATTGTTAGCTTTCACACAGTAAGATTTGAACACAAGCCAAATGTATATCACACACTCACTGACTTGGCAGGAACATGGCTGCACAGGCCAATTTTGGGATCTGATAATCCAGCCCTGGCCCTCAGTGCCTAAATTTCATTTTAACATCTGTTATTCAGCAATAAACGCACTGGACTATGAAAAAAAGGTTCATATTGTATGAATGTTCTTGAATCCTCTGTTTGGGAATTTGCATGTGGTACATAGCTAAGTCCACGGCTGAAGCTGGCTGGAATCAGTTTCATCCGTTGAAGCATATGAGTTGAAAAACACATTCAATGATATCAGCTGTTCCTTTTATACAGGTATGCAGATTACTTGCATTTCAATAGTCTCTTAGAATAGTTCTGGCATAATTCCCCCTCCCCCACACTTTTTTTTTTTAAGTATGTCTTTTGATTTGCAAAGAGAATACATACATAAAAGTTCTCATCTTTCTCAGAGCTGAAAAAAAATAGTGTCACACATTAAAATGGTATGCAGCCCTAAAGAGATCATCCTACTTCCTTGAGCCAGTGAATCCTGTCTAAATTTGTATTACATATAAACTGTGCCAAATATCCCAGTCTGAACCTGAGTTTGATCACAAAGTTTTCAGCAGCTTTAACAAGTATCTTGATTGTGTTGTACCTATTAATTTGAAGCATGAAGAATATGCAAAACCAATGTCTTTTTGTCTCCTAATGATACAAATTGACAAGGTCGATAGCCTCATAGCAGATAAGTCATATAATTAGTAACTTAGAACTTTGTGTCAAAATTTTCAGGCTTGACTTGCAGAGCTGACTTCACAGAAATGTTCTCCCTTTATTATTTACGCAATAGATCTGCACATCTTCCCCCTCACACCATCAATTGCCATCTCTTGGTAACAAGCACTGTAGTATCTACTTACCACAAAGAACTACAAACTATCTAAAATTGCTGGCAGGTTGATTGGGGTTATACAGTTATATAAAAACTGAAGGACGCGATACATTTGTTTTAGTTCTAAGTATCTACCAACATGATTGAAATTAAATCCTGTTGTAACTTTGAAAGCCAAATGTCTGTAAGCCATGAGTGTAATTTCTTCTTCCTTCAAACCCCCAGGGGTTTGCTGCCTAGATTTAAGTCCAGATTTTGGTGCAGAGTGAGCTGTGCAGAATGAGCCATGAGAAGCGAGGTCTGCCCTGCCCTGCTTTGTAGTTCTTGCCCCTTATCCTGGTCAAACTGTGCCACAGCAGTGCTGGCACCTCTCTGCTACAGACCTGTGTGGTACTCTTAACTCCTGCCCACACCAGACCTTCTCTGCTCACCATGAGCATAGGTGAGGGGACTGTGGGGACAGAGTTTGGCAGTCATGTCTCCATCCTTGCCTGCCTCATTTTCATCCTCAGCTGTTGGCTGACTTTGATCTTTGGAGCAGTCTGGCCTTGATGCAGCTTGGTGGAATTCTGCTGTGTCCTCAGACACAAGAGGACTGAGTCTTATCTTGATTGCATCCTTGAGGAATCATCTTTCAAATCTGTGTCATTTGTTCTTATTAGCCTAAGCAAATACTATGGAAAGGTTAGCTTAGGACAGACGAAAAATTCACAAGAATATTATTTAATTTCTCTGTTCTCTCTGGTTCTCTTCCAGGGAGGTACATATCTCCTTTCCAAAGGTCACCAGCATAAGAAACCCAAATTGCTGTTAGGTCTCCTTTCTTATTACCTCTTCAGTAGTAGGTGTACCACAAAATGTTACCCAGTTTGTGTAAAGGGAAAAAATCTTGGCACATACTGAAATATTAGAAATACTCCTCAGTGCATCTCTCAAATGGGCAGTATCAGCAGCATAGTTATCCTGCAGCCTAACATCTACAATACATCTCCTGTGACTTTGTTGGACCAAACAGATGATGGAAATTTCAGCCTGAGAACCTTGGAAAGCCACACAGAAGTAGAAGTTCTGTCACATAAACTGTCCAGTTGTCCAGTGTGGACAACATTGACTTCATCAGGCTGATTCAGAGCAGGGAAGTTTAATTTAGAAATATTTAATGACCATTACTCATTGCTCTGCATTCCCTGACATTAACTTCTAGAACACAGCTTGCAGTCTAATTCTTGCAAAACAGCTCTGAGCAGAGGGATTTGGATGTTCTCTTTTCTTGAAATATAGTTTACCCACTGCAGACTCTACAGTTGAATTATGCAAAAGAAATGCCAAAAAGAGACAATAATAATGTAGAATGAGGCTAGAATGCCAAAATAAAATAATTTTCTTGAAAAGCAGTGTCACATATAATACTATAAGCTATTTTTCAGTAGACAATTGAAAGAAAAAAAAGGTAAAAGCCCTAAAATAAAAGAAACCAATTATGTATTTTTACTGAAAAACCTATGACCCAGAAGATACCTACATTTCTATTTATTCTAAGTCATCTCCAAGTTTTAGTTTGAGTTTTCTTTAATGAAACCTTAAGCTCTGACAAATGGTGAAGCTGAACATTTCTGTGAAATAGCTTGCCTTCAGAAAGCTATGAACATGAGGGCAAAAGATAGTATATGATATGAATAGAACAAAAAGATACAATAAAACCCTCTTATTTTTATTACATGTGCTATACTGGTAAGTAACTTACTGTGGATAGGAAAGTGACAGTTTCCCACAGAAGCAGAACAGATATTAAATTGAGTATTTGGATATGTGAATTAACAGAGTTATGATTATTTGGCTGATTTCTTGCTGAATGAGCAGAAAGGAGAAGCCAAAAGGCCCTGAACAATTCATTACCTCATTTTATGTGATGTAGGAATCTGGACATATAGTCAAAATAGAGATTATCTCCCTTGGAGAAGTTGCAGAGAAAAAACATTATGAGGAAATACTTCCTAAAGGAGAAAAAACATTATGAGGAAATACTTCCTAAAGGAGAAAAAACATGGGGTTTGATAATGTGGGAATTCCCAATATTCCATAGGAAGTGAGATATATTTTTTCCAGACATTTCAGAAGCCTTTAAAGGTATGGCACTGACATTTCTCTCTTCACTGATCCTACCATACTCTTTTTTTTCACTTAGTATGCACATAATTCCTATATACTTTACAGGATTTATGCTCATGCATCAAAGATAGAATAGATATCCTTGATCTTATGTCTACATATTCTCAGCAGAGAGACTTTAAAAACAGGTAGAGGATAAACTTTGCTAGCTCTCTGGTTTATTCTCTGAATCTTAAGTGTGCTAAGTGCAAAGACATTTACAGGGGTAAAAGATGAAACCACAGATAAGGGAAAGCAAGACAGCTTAATATCTTACAAGTAAGAATGAGATATTAACAGATATCAATTGTTAACAGAATAAAACCTAGTTCCAAAACATTGTTTGTTTTCCTGAGAAGTAAAAACTTTCAAATATTTTTGGTTTTGATACTTTCAGACACCTTTTTCATAGTGGGTTTTTCTAATGGTTTTGGTCAAACTGAATATGCATACCTCCATTAATATCAAGTTCAAGCAAGAATGTAGCATTTCACTTATTGTACAATATATAAACACTAAGTAAAAGAAAACCCAGTGTACTGAAATATTGATAATCTGTGTTCAAGGAACCTTGATAATTCAGAACAAAAAGGAGCAGAGTACATGGCAGCTCTACATGTTATAAGGTCTCAGGTATATAACATTACTAACAAAAAAAATTGGGAAGTTTTTTTTTTTTATAGGAATGGATCATACGTAGAAAAAATAATAAAATGCTATTACTTATTATTATTATGTAATTTTGGTTGGTTCGTGGCCAAAAGAATAAAGACTATAAAACAAAAACTTCAAAAAGACAAATAACTGTTCATGTGTATATCTGTAGAATCTTACCCAAAGTGGCCAAATAACAATTACAGTAGCTGCAGTTATAGCAATATTAGAAGATGATTGGGGATCTAAGATGAAATCCAGCAATAAAAAGTTCCTGCCAAACAAGCAATTTCTAAGAAACATTCATGTCAAGGCAGTTCTTGTGAGGTTGCTTTCTTTCATTATAGGGAATATGGCCATCCCTTTTCCCCAAAAACTGAGAGAAGTAACCTGCCCTTTTTGCCCACACTTCATTTCATTCGCAGGTAATCAAACATTATCTGGTATCTGAGGTACTAGGCAAACAGTCTAATCACTGCTGGCATTAAGAAAGAAAGGCTGAAAGGAATTTAATTTAAAATTATGAATGCATATATTTTACTTTTTGAATTTGAACTCCTAGAAATTCTACCACACTCTGTTTTACACTGACTTTGAATTGACTTACATTATGTACATGGCAATCAGGGTTTTAACCTGTCATTTCTTCCAGTCACAGTCTAACTAGTCTTTGTCACTAAAGAAACAGAACTTGAAGAATATCACATAATTAATAGACACAATTTGTTACTCAAGGATTTATTATCTACAGTGATTGATTAGGATAACTGTATGTTTACTTTCATGACTTTGACCTCTGTGACCAAGGAAATGGCTGTATTAACTACTTTGCCTCATAGTCTAAACTTCTAGTTTGTCCTGAGTTGGGGAGGATTTGCTCAAAGGTAAAAAAAAAAATTGAAACTGCAAGTTATTTATTTTCATGCTAGTATTGTATTTTTCTTCCTCTTTTATCTGCACTTTACTTACATCAGCAAGGAACAGTTAATTTTTATTTCTATATATGACTGCCAGATCTTGCAATTTAAGAGACAAGGCTGCAGAATAACCCAAATTAATGACTGTTAGGTATCATATTTAAAACAATTTCAAAAGTCTACAAATACAGTATCTGTTGCTATGATCTGTTCTTGAGCAATGTTTTACAAAAGCCACAGAGTTGGCTGACCCTGAAAGCTGACATCTTCAATATGAAATGTTATCCGTTCAATGGCTGAAGAAAGTGAGGAATGCTATCTACTACTGCTTTACCTTAATGGGGAAAGCTAAGCTGAATGAGCTAGGAAAGCTACTATCTGCACAGTGAAATTGTGCTTGTCAAATGATTAAATGGTGATCAAGGTTTGTCAAAGAATATGCGATCATGTCCTCATCAATTCATTAATCTCTTCCTACTTCCCATTTTACCCTATTTCTTGAGAAGAGCATTTCTGAAGCAACAAAATTATTTTCCTTATGTGATCTCTATGGAATCCCTAAAACAATCTGTTACATTTGGACTGCCAGTGACTTGCAGTAAGTCAGTAAACAGCCCAGTTAGTAAAGGGCTAAAGTATGTAACATTATTAACACAAAATCACAAAGTTTTATTTCATATAAATAAATAGTGTGTAAATCAAAAATCATAAAATCCCAGTTTCTTTGAAAGTACACAGTTTTTGTGGTTTGTTGTTGTTTTTTTTTTTTTTTTTTTTTTTTTTTTTTTTTTTTTCCTCCTGTCAGCATAAAGACCTTGATTACAATCAGGAAAGGCCAGACTAGAAGCTGCTAACTTGATGGTCATAATAATCCCCTTCCCTTATTCCTGCTTTTTCCTGTATGGGTAGTCTAAGGGGGGGAACAATTTTAGCACAGGCTTTTAGGTTTACCTATTCATTCTCATAATAACTGGTCAACATGAACAACAGGAAATGAAAATCCAAGTTCAAAGGGAACTTTTGTTGAAAGTACAATTCGTAGGTTCTTTAGTCTAACACATTTTAACACAGAAGAAAAGGAATCAGTAGGATTTCAGTGGTGGATTTTGCATTAATCAAGAGAAATGTTTCTCTCTGTGAAGTACAACCATTTTAAGGACAGACTTGTGGAACTACATAAGTTTTAAGTAACCTCCAGGAGGAAATCTAACCAGTTCAGGAGGTTTAAAAGTTTACTTTAGAATTAGTAGTTATTTCAAACAGATACTCTTCTGTAGAAAACATAACCAATTTAAAAACACTATATATTTCATCTAATAAGCAAGTATACGGATAAATGAGATGAGGTTTTCAGTGTTTCAGAATATGCAATAGGAAAATATGCAATACACAAAGAGATGAAAGTTACAAATTTTATGTGAAATTTGTCAAAAGCCTCTCCAGTTTTGAAGCAAGTTATTTTTGTCAAAATAAAAATAAATATTTTATTTTCTAGTACTATGCAATATGTTTTAAAGGGTTCTTTTAATTGGCATGCTGCAGACTGCTGGTAGAGAGGGAGCCCAAGAACTTGTAATGGAAAGGGATTGTAAATGAGATATTACCTGGGTTTTCTCACAAAAAGCTTATAGATTGGAAAATGTCCTTTATGACATTTTTACTAAAATAGGTGTCTAGGAAAATCTTATTTTCCAAACACTTCAGAGTAGTATGATCTATATGTCTTATTTTATTTTACAACAGGGCATAATTACTTTGTCAGTGGCTTCCAAACGCCTAATTATTTGCAAAACCATTTATTTTCAGAATATCTAAAACCAAATCTGTGTTTAAACTTATGTCTTGGAGATTCATCATGCTTGGATAGATAAGCAATAAAGATAAGTCTAAGGTGAGTATAATTTTGAGACTCTGAAATGTATGGCTATGATTTATAATTGTCCTTTCCATGTGTCACCCAAAGGGAGAAATTATTAGATAAAAAGGTACTGTAAAGTGGTTAATGTGGTTGGATTTTCAATCAACTTGAGAAAAAATGCCTACATTTTTAGGTTTGTGGTAGGATCAATGACAGCTAAGGTTTTTCTATTTAGTTAGCTATATCCCTTTTCAAAATTCAATCTAAATTTCACACTTTGTGGGAAAAAATCCTCTCTTCAAGGTTGTTTCCAGATGCCCTTGTTTTCTCTTGCAAGGGTTTACGGACAAAAAACTAATAGAAGAACAGAAAGACTGTCAAGCTATTTTACAGCGCTAGATATATTTAGTCACTCAAATTGATATCATCATCTCCTTTCGCAACTCTCCACAGAGAATAGTCAAATTCCAGCTGAAAAAGAAGCCAAGGTGGCCATAAACTAATCATACCAATAATCTCATATCACAATTTAAAAAATATTCCTTACTATGTTAATAATCAGCCTAAAAAAAGAAAAAGAAAAATCCAAAAACAAAAGCAGCAAAATCCATTTGATAGAAAACATTTTATATAAATCACTTATACATAGATGTTCCTCTGCAAATTTTGATTGTGCTGAAGATAGTGCAGCAAAAGGTTGGGAACTGGAAATTTAAATTTTAATTTCTCTAGAGCTTCAAAGTTAGCTATTTCTTCAAAGTAGTACATTTCTACTTCAAGATTCAATTTTTTATCTTTGCAGTTGTTTGTTAAATTCCTTGCAAATAGATGTAAATTTGAGAAGAAGAAATCATGAGGATTTTTTTTTCCCAGGAAAAAATATTTCTGTAAATATTTAAAAGAAAATATCTAGGTTTTCAGTTTAGCCCTGTGGTAAAAGTAACAATTTTACTATTTTATTTAGATTCATGTTAGATTGAATAAGTGGCAACCAGTTTTCCATACCATGTCAAGGAGAGCTCTCCATATAGCATCAGAGAGCTACTTTCTTCCTCTTGTGGTCACTTGCTCTCTTGGGAAGAAATCTTCCTGTGCACAGCAAAGAAGGAGATGGAGAGAAAAAGTTCTTTGGGATGGAAGAATCTGAAATTTGTTGCAATTCACAAGTCAGTTAAACTGGGAATAAACTCATGAGAAGAAACATAGAATGGTTTGGGTTGAAAAGAACCATAAAGACTATGTAGTTCTAAACCCCCTGTCATGGACAGGGACACCCTCCACTAGACCATCCACTAGACCAAGTTCTTCAAAGCCTCATCCAGCCTGGCCTTGCACCTTGCCAGGGATGAGACACTCACAGCTTCTCTGGGCAACCTGATCTGGTGCCTCACCACCCTCACAGTAATCATAAACAAGAGAAGAATATGGTTGGAAAGACTTATTTTCAAAATCTTTTATTCCTGTTCTGTTTCACCCTGAGTTTTCTTTTCATAGGTACTTTAAAGGTGACCTTCTTCAAAGTATTACTCATACCTTTTACTATTCTTATAAAACCCATCATTTGTAAGTAAGAGCTCTTCTCTCTGAAACACCTGCTGTTTAAAAAAAGGGAAAATGGTAGGCTAAGCTATTTCTACATGCTTTTTTCAAAATGTCAAGGCACGTTTTAATAGTATCCAGAACTAGAATGTTTTGTGTTTCCTTGTCTCCAGTGCACATTTTTTTTTTTGTTCTGTGTTTTATTTCTTTTGTAGTAAGACAAGTTTTATCTTTTTCTGCCAAAGCTACTGTCCCAGTTTGAGTACCCATACATGTATTAACAGTCATACTCCAAAAAGCAAGAGAATATTTTATACAGAAAAAAACCAGTGCCTTTTCAATCTTATGCTAAATATTATTTGATCAACTTTTGGATGTTTACATGTGAGCAAATAAGATTTATATTTTTAATGTCTTTTAGTATGTTCAACAAAGTATACTATAAAGGTAAAATTCAGAATCCTCTGGCTTAAGAAGTCACATGTTTTAGTTACATAAATGTTTACCTGATTACTTTCTGTATCTGTCAGAGGGCAGAAAAGACAGGAAATTTTCCTGAGTGTAATAATCTATAGAGAAGAATGATGAAAGTCAAGTTAACATAAATCCTGTTTTGCCAAGTATATAATTTACTAGTATGCTAATTTTTCTGAGAATTTTGTGTGGAGAAGTCAAAAAGAAAGTGAGGATTTACAACGGTGAAAGTGGGAACTGTCTGAACTGCCTCTAGAAGCAGTATTAGAATATTTAAACAAAAGATTACTATAGCAGAACTATCTCTTTGTTACAAACCCAGGAGAATTAAGTTTTCTTAAGGAAAGAGATCAAATTAGTCATTAAGCCCTCAATTACTAATTGCACATTAGAAGCTGAGTAAAGATAGAATTGGATGATTAATTTTTAAAGTTTTTATTGAATCAATGAAAGGACAGAGAAAGTTTAAGTTTTATGAGATTAGGACTGGCTTGGTTTTAAACCAGCCCTGGTTGAATCTACAGTGATGCAACAGCATGTACAGTGAGTTGATACAGCTGTGCCAAACAGCTGTTTTGTTCCTTGCTGAGCGCCATTAACTCGATATGGTCAGTCAGAGAGGCCTCAGCTGCAAACGTGCCACTGTTTGTAGTCTCAATCAATGTTAGGGCTACCTTCAGGCTGTTTGCTCATGGCACCAGCACTGATTGTTTTACTAAAAGTAATATTGTCAAAAATAACGTCATATAGCCAGGAAGTTACCAGGTTAGATAAACTTAGAGTGTTATCAAGCTCAAAAGAAAGGCTTCACTCTGAGAGAGAGTGGGCAGGTGGAGGAGATTTGTTTTTAACATATTTTTTCCCATCTAAACAATATAATTTATTTCCTTAAAATATTGGTGATTATAGTGTATATGCTGATAAAAATTACACTGGCCATTTCCATTTTGTTAGGGCAAATGCAGGGGAAAAAAAAGCAGAACCCCCTCCAAGCTCTGGAAATTCTTGGATCTCACTGTCAAAAAAAGTACTAGACATTTCATGGTCTCCATCCTGCTGGCACCTTCTGTACTGTCAAAGGCACTTTTGATACCACGGTTGCCAGAAGACTAGGTAAGCCTAGAGTCAGGGTTATGCATTTAGGAATCCATGATGGTAATATAGCACCTCTTATGTTCCTTTAGGATAATTTAGTACACTTTTAATAGTTTCTATTTCTGGAACTCAAACTCAGAATTCAGACATGAATAGCAATAAACTTTAAAAAGTCAACATTTACCTTTTTTATATCAAAGGAGAAAATCATTTAAAATATGAAGCTCCATGAAAATGAGATTAGATGGGAGTTAGCCTAAGTCTTAGGTCTTGAGAACAGATGGAAAAGAGACTGAAAACCTCTACTTGCACTAAGTTTTTTAAATCTAGTAAGTATCCTCAAGGACTTCGTTTTATAATAAATTTTGCAGAAGATACAGTTCTTTATAGTGAACTGCATTTTAGGGGGAGGTGTTTCAATTTTATAACAGAGTTGTATTTTAAAGGACATTCATATCCACAGTAAAAGACCTAGATTATTTTGCTTTTTTCAAAAGGGAGTTGAATGTGCATTAATACTCCATGACCTTACATGAAGTTATGGACAATTACTTCTTATAGCTACATGGGGAGAAACTCATATAAATAGGTTTATATAGTCATAATAATTGTTTGAATAGGAGTGACCCTAAAGATCATCCATTTCCAACATCCCAACCTTGGTCAGGGACACCTTTCACTAGAATAGATTTCTCAGGGCCCTATCACATCTGATCCTTTGACATATTCATTTTTAGGGGTTTTGGCAACACATTACCGAAAATTGAATGTAAAACCAAACTAAAACCATTTCTATCTATAAATTTTTCTTATTTAGTTAAGTCAATATGTATTGTGATCATGATATCAGTTACACATATAGTTAAGAAAGACTTACTTAAGGAATATAATTAAAAGAAGTTAGAAATTTCCATAATTCATATTGGATTAAAAGAAGATGAGTTACAACTGAAAACAAAGTGTAATTCATTTTATTGCCAAGGATATTTTCACTTAATACATTTTATCTGTATGAAAACCAGAGTATCTTTATTAAGGAACTTTGCAAACACTCATCATAACTTTGCCAAATGTTTGTCTTTTCTATTACTTAACAAAGAAGAAATATTTCTTCATATTCAAAAAATAATGGCGACAATTTTTTTTTTAAAATATAATAGATTCTATGATTTCAAACAAAACTTATCCATTTCATTTCTCAAAAATTCAAATACAGAATTTTTGAAGCTACATTTTTTGACTGCAGGTAAGCTGTCCACTGTAGTAATTTTAGCTGTCTAGATAATATTCCTCTTGTTCTACACATAGTTATGTCAAGCAAGCAGTGAAAAGTATAAAAAAAGCTCGATCCAAGTGCATGTATTTATCCATGTCTGTACAGTTATGATATATATATATATTCTTCCATGCAATAGTACTTCAGAGAAACCAGTTTTTAAATTAACTACTCAGAAAGAGTACTGTCTTGATCTCATTCCTTTCTGCATAAGTATTAGGATGCAAACTTAATTCCACAACCATGGCAGTCCTGTACATCAAAAGGCTAGTGCTCAGTTAATAGTGACTTTACTGATTTTTCTCTTTTTTCAATTTGCAAGTCTTAGATCTTTTTACTCTCTATGCTGTTGAATCAAGCTCAAAAAAAATCCCAAAACTTCACTCCCAACTGACTGCTTTTCTGAGATGAACACAATGATGCTCATTTCCTAGATGGGTACAAAGGTAGAGGAGGCACAGGTCTTTTATTATCTTCTAAAATAAAGAAATTTAAATATTATTTCATTTCAGCATGTGCTGCCAAAATATCTTTAAGGACATAGGCATAAAAGATTAGGTTAAAAGCCATGTGAAGGATCCATATTTCAGAGGACTCAGTATAAGGCTAAGCAATGATTTTATCTGTGCAGCTGTAAACATACAAAATTTCCAGATGCCCAGCTAGGCAAACAGTTCTGTGAATTGCAGAAAACAAATTATGATGTACAGAAGGCTTTTCCCAGCATAATATGCAGATGTAGAATATATTTAACACTGGTTGGAGTTTTGTAAGTTTTCTTCTCAAATTCTACTTGGTCCAAACAATATGACATTTCTTTCAGTCTTAGAACTCATATTTTAAACAGTAAGCCCACAAGATGAATTCTATTTTTTTTTTCAAATCCTAGGCCCAAAATGTAAATTTCTTGCAGCTTCACTGTGCTTGGAAAATAGAAATGGTTTCCTTAAATTATACAGTTTGCAGAAAAAAAAAACCCAACAACAACATTTTTGGTGAATCTTTCCCCAGGAGCATTTAATGTAAGGGGCACCATCTCACATAAGTTGTTTGAGGAAAAATGTTTTATAAGCATTATATAAGCATTTATGCTACAGGCCCTAAGTGATCACAAGAATACCAGCACTGTCCAGCATCAACACAACTGAAAGGGAGACCTAAAGGGAGCTTTAGATACTGACGTGGTAACTTCAAAGACTTACACAAATATTCCAAATAATATGACTCAGAATCAAGAAGTGTTCTGAATGCAACATTCAGGAGGGAACTCAGAAAGAAATTCCATTGCTTTATGTGGAATAATTCCTTTTGGATGACAATGTGAAGGTCACTGTGACAGAAAGTTTTATAGCACTTAATGTGTAACAATGCATACAAAATCCTGCCCTTCTTCACATTATTTCTGATTTAGTTCTTTGGTATTAAATTTACGTCTCTTATAACTAAAATAAAATATTAAATAACATTCACACTGAAAGCACCTTGCACTGCATTTAATAAAACAAGGCTTTGCCAAGAGATTCAAGACTGCATTGCAACAGAAACAGCAATTTAAACACGTAATTATTAGGGAAAGAAAGGAGAGGACATATTCATATTGGTATGTTACGTCAGGTATTTTAAAATTATTCCCAGAGAGCTAGTCAAAAGTTTTGGACACACGGGGTCTTCAGAAAACCTAAGTGCAACTGCAGGTGAGACCAAAATTAAATCAGGTTTTGAAAATTACTGATCCTGTTGTCCAGCTGACCATTTATTTACAATTATATTTCTAAAACACTCTTGGCTCCAAATCAAATTTGGCTGGCACTACTCCTCACAGGTTATTACAATTGGATGAGACAACCTTATTTGAGGTGCCCAAATTTAGGGAATATCAGTGTATTCTAAAATACATGTTTCAATCAAGATATTTATATGTGCGTGTATATTATATAGATATATGCACATTACCTGTATTGTATTATAAACTGTATACATATTACATCTATATCGTATCCAAAGTATTCATATCACAGGCAATATATTTTACATGAAGTTATGTACATTTAAACATTGCATATATAATTCTAAAGGATATGCTACCAAAAAAAAAAAAAGTTAAAAACAACATATAAAAAAATTTTTGCAGAAGAAATTGTGCTGGTTTTGTGTGGGGTAGAGTTAACACAGACATAGGTGTTATCAGGACCTAAAAATGCTGGTTACTTTCACTGCAAAGATAACCTATTTTCAAGAGTTTCTTGTCAAGTGTTTATATAGTCCTCTGTATTTATATGTGTTGCTGTTACTTGACAGAACCAGAGGTCCCACTCACCTGTAAGACTTTTTGTTTAATAGCAGGATATGGTGAACGAAAGATAAAGGCCTTTAATAGCTCTGAGTACTATCTCAAACAACAGGAAAACTACTCTTATTTCCATTTCCAGTGTAAAAGTTTATGTGCAACCAATTTTCAACTGATTTCACTTACTCCACTTGTGATGTTTAATTTAACTAGATATTTTCTCTTTTAAAATATGTACAGCAAATATGGTCACACAGGTTGACCTTGATAGGGTCACCAAATAAACTTGTTCACCACAAATTTTACCTTTATTAATCCAAAATAACCTGATCTTACATTTTATACTAATCAGCTTAATCCAGTTTAAGTTCTCAAAGTCTTCTAGTATGAATAGACAATGCTCATCAACACCTACATCTAAGAATGCCACAAATTTGAACACAGAGGAAGTAGTTGACTCTGCCGAAATATCTGGTTTTAAAGTTCCATTTTTCGTTCCCAGCTTCTTGTAATTCTTTCTCTTTTCAAAAATGATTTATGAAAAGAAGATGCACATTTATCCTGCCTTATTTGCCCTTGATTTAGTTCTTTAAGCAGAACATTTCTTGGGCTTCAGTCTCTACCACTAAAGCATTTGTATATTTCTGTGGTTTTGTTCATTTTCCCAGAATGTCTGTGTGGTACCATTCAGTTCTTCCACATTTTTAGAGTGAGAAGATAGCATTTAAAATTTTTCTAAAGAGTATAAAACCAAACCACTACTTCTTTTTGTAAGTACACATTAAATGGAATCTATGTCAAAAGATGAGCCAACAAATAAAACACTTCAGGTTTCAAAACAGCTAAAAGAGGAATATAATCTCAGTTCTCTTCCCAGCTACATTTTGTCTTATATAATGAATTCAAAATATAAAGAAACATATAATTAAATTAGCAGACCTTTAAATTTACTGTAGCCATTTATTGATATTTCCTTGAATTACCTTATTAGAATGGCTTCAAGTTTAGTTCTCAGGCCATACCAGACTTCTCTGCATTGAAAACAAATAAACAAAATGATGCCTTTCTTATATGCTGCATTTCAATTATAAACCAGTCATGCTGGAAACACATAATATTAAGTTTTTTTTTAAAGTTCTTGATGTTGTTATTTCTTTATTGAAAGGCAGGAGTTTTAAAAACAGGAAAACCGTAATACATTAGAAAGTGCACGCCTATAATGTGGGCTGCAGCAGCAACATGTAGATTATCTGTGTGCTATGCATAAATAATTAAAAACCTAAAATGGCTTTATAGCTAAATCCCTGCTGCAGAAAATATCAGTAGAGGAAATTGTTCCCACATGCTATGTTAATGAGATTCACCTGTTAAGCAAATCCAACTGATTAATACCTGCTGGTTCTGAATGGAAACAGCTCTGATGATTAGCACAGCTCCTTTTTGTTCCTCAAAATTACCTTAAGGTACTGATATTGTAAGTCTTGAGGAGAGCTAGGAGCTTCCAAAAATGTGGTGCATGCAGTCTTTTGAATAAATTTTTAATCAAAAGATGAAGGGGAGAAAACCCTTCATATTTTTTACCTTCTTCAGTAGAATCCTAATAGCATTTCATCACTATGAAGAGTTTGAAGATATGCTGCTTAATGCATTTACCATGCTGTCAGAATGATCTAGTTCACTTTTCCTCCCCGGCATTCAGCCGTACACTAGGCAATACAGACATTTTCCTTAGTTTCTCAGCCAGATATTTTCCAGTCAGACACAGGTGTCTGAGGGAAATCTAAGGGTAATTTTCAACAGAAGGGTTGGTAGATCAGTGAGATGTATAGAAAGACTGCATCCTGCAGAACATACTTCTTTTTCTTCTTGGCCAGTGCTTTATCCCAGCAGGTAAAAGTACTTTATAGTAACAAGTGAGTGGATAGGGAAGTAGGGTAGGGACTGGTGGATTAGTAGCAAATCCTCTTATCTGCTCAGCAGAGCAAAGCAATGATGCTACTTCCACTAACAGGAAACGTTCTAATTGCAAACACACGCTATTTTATAATGCTGATGTTCCTGTGCATACAGTTTGAGTATCCAATTTTGTCTCATTTTTATGAAGCGTTTTTATGAGGCGCTGTATAATCATCTTAATATGACTTGAGTTGAGGCATGAACAGGTAGGATATTTATTTTGGCCTATGGAAAAAGGTTCTATTTTTTGTGGATAGACAGGTACAATCATGTGAAAAATACAGAAAACTCCCTTGTTTTGGAGGTAGACCAAATTTACAAAATTAAAAATTCTGAGCGACTGCAAACATTTGCTTAGAGGATGCCTAAAGGGATTGAAATTATCTTTATCTTATAGTTGCAGCTCTCTTACACTGTTAGATTTAATGAAAATTTAATTTAACTAATTTGTATATGGCATTATATTCATTACGAGGTACCTGGCTTTCTGTTTTTTAATTTTCTTTTCCTGACAATTGGTCAGAAAACTCTATGTGGAAAAACTGTCACATGCTGGCCTCTTTTTTCTGTCTGTATTCAGAATCTTTATTGTCATAACTTTTAAGTTCCCAGAGTTAAAAAGAATTAAAAAGCAATTAAAAAAAAAAAAAAATTACCAAAGTAGCTCCTGTATATTCATTGAACTTCCCAAAATTTTCATCTACCTTGCACTTTGTGTTGTAAAGAGTCGGTTAAACCATGGCAACTACAAACAACAGATAGTGAAGAAAAAGTAAGAGTTTCTGTGTGCTTCACCCTCAGTTGCCCTTATCCTATTATTTCTCTTATAATGGAAATCTTGTTATGCTTATACAACAATAAAATCAACTATCTTTTGTTAGTCATCTCTAAAAGATTAGTCATTAGGTAGCAATATTTCCCCTTCCTTCCTTAGCAGGTGGTCTGTTTTTCACTTTGTATTCATTATTTTTGATCAGTACAGCACATTTACAAAGGAAGTTATGATTTTCATACAGGTAAAGAAAAATTTAGGTTTGCAAGAAAGCATGGTAATCTCCAATATTCACTAGTGCTTGGGACTTGAATGTAGGCAGAGTATGTTTTCTGTTTGTTCCAGGGTTACTTCTATTTTTTATTGTTAAATTTCCTTCATAGCAACATAACATTCCAAATCATCTGAAGTAGCTTCCCAGTAACATTACAGGACCAAATACACTCACAGATATGAAATATCTGGTCTTACAGGACCAAATGCACTCACAGTTTTCATATGCAAACAAGACTGCACATGCAGTTTTATGACAATGTAAATATCATATGCACTGCACTCCATTTGCATGATGGTCTTCAATTACGTCTGTTCTTAGTTGTCGGCTATATGCAGAATTACAGGATAATTGGTCTGACTTCTATTGAATAGACAGAAATGCAGCGTTGAAGATCTTGCCTGCACATATTCAATCCCTGATGAAAACCAAGAGACTGGGAGATCTGTTCCATGCACATTTCCTGCACAAAGGGACTTGTCCATATGATTGGTCCTGCTCATTCTGATTTTCATAGCACGTTAGTTTTCATCGCATGTTAGTTTTGTGATTATTTCAGGAAGAAGGAGTTCAAGTTATGACTTCAAGAGTTAGATGGTGACTTGCATGAACTCTGCCAAGAAAAGACATGAATAGGTAGGATCTGAATAGAGGTGAAAGCAGAAAGGTTTGGCTGGTCGATTGGGTGAAACTGTGTCACGGGATTTAAGAACGCAGCTATCGTGTCAGGAAGCATCTAAGGAGAAGGGAGAGAGAACCAGTCACTTTAGTTCTTTCTTCAGTCTAAACTTGCTGAGTCCCCAGTCCATTATCCTAATGCTGCACAGATGTTCTAAGACAGTTAAAGAACCACACAGCTCTACACCATTTTTTTGTCTAGTCAAGAAATGATGAAGAAGGACTGAGATTGGAATTCTGGATTCAGGTTTCCATCTTACCTAACATGCCAGCCTACAGAGCTGCACTATCTGAAAGATGTGCACCCCCTGTCTTTCTATATCCCTGTCAAAAGCAAGCAAACACCATAAAAGTGATCAATTTCCAACTGCAAACCTTTCCCCTTGAAGCAATGCAACCATTGCGCCTGTCTATGAAACACACAATCTGCATTCGAGGTTTTTGTGCAAATTGGAATTTTACTGTTTTTCAGCTTAACAAAATGGATGTCTGTGTATTGAGAATAGTTTATATTTTCATCGATAAGAAACTGTAGCTGTGGAACAGAAGCTGTCACAAGGCATTGACCTGCTGCAACAGCACTACAAGGAAAGTTTGTATGAAACTGTAATGAACACACATCAAGATAATGGGAACATGAATGCAGACAGAATGACTGTTCAGGGAAATTTGTTTTAAATTTACAGTCTGATGTGTGTCATTATTCAGCATTCTAAACAGAGGATAAGGAACATAACCAAAAAAAATCTGAACAATTGGTTTGAACTAATTTTTTTGTTGTCAGAAAGCGTTATCTAATTTGTCTCCAGCAATAATTTCAATAATTTAAAAACTATTTACTGTATATCAAGTCACTGTTTATCCATGCCACTTAGCAGAAGGTAGTATTCTCATGAGGCTTTAGGCTATAAACCTAATGTATAGAACCACCTATGAGTTGTCTATGGGACCTGAGGAATCCTATCCAGTTCATGTGTGGATGGACAGGTACAGACCAGTATACACATCTATACATATATGTGTGCATACATATTGTACGTACACACATATATATTCTCACTAATGGAGCTCCAGCCTGCTTAGCCAAACTGGGGTGGAGGATGAGTAAATTGGTGCTTTCTGGGTTTGCATGAGTGTCTTGTGTACCTGCCTGTAATCTCTGTGGCCAGTTAAGTATATAGGTGTGCATGTTTATTTATGTGTGCTCTATCTGTGTGTTTGTGTGCAGGAATACACCTTCAGCCTTGATACTGGTGAACCTGGGGACATGGAATTGTGGCAGACTCACCTCTCACATTCTGTCAGATCTGGTATGATGTACTTTCCACAAACAGTTAATTATATATAAATATGATTAATCTTTTATCAACACACACTGGCACTTATTGTATCAGAGAAAGTCTGAGCTATACAGCAAGTGTCTGTTGGCAATAGCTATATTAGTACCTTTTCAATCCCATTATCCCTGCAATTACAAAGATACCATTAGCTTCAATGTGGAAATGTGCCTTCTTCCAAATAATATCTGTATGATAATGAAATTCATCAGTTCTTTGCAATTTTGCTCGCTCTGGTGATTTTAATATGCTATTGTGACAATTTTAGGTAGTTTGAATAAACAAATATTTGGATAGAATACATAGTCAAAACAATTCTGGTTTTGTGGTTGCAAGGTAGATTATGAATGTAGCAAACTCCAACACGCTCCTCCCTCCCATGTTTTGTTCTTCCTGGTTGAATCTTTATGACTACAATATTTTTGTTTTGATTTTTTTTTTCTCACAAACACACTTAATACTCTTTAGCTTAGTTGGACTCAGCTGACTCTATTTTTCATATCAAATTCATTAACTACCATTCTGCTGAAACTTTTTAAATTATGGTGCTTGTGATTTTGTGGTAAAATTGTCTGATCCACCAAAACCAAGTTAACATGTTTAACTGTTAACCCTCTGATAATGATGTATGTTTTACTGATTTTCTATGTGTTAGATAACTTGAGGATGTTAAAGAAGCTTTAGATTTCTAAACCCATGAGTCTTCATTACTGGCCACACAAAGAATGATCTCCTGTCTTTAATTCATTATGTCAGTACTGCTCTTAGCCCCTGAAATATCTCTGCAGAGATGTACAGCTTGGACAGAGCAAACACAAGCATTTTAAAGAATGTCTATTTTCTACTTCACAACTTTGAACAGATTGAAAAAAGAAGACATTCTAAGTCTTTTTAGCAGAAGAATATACTGTTGTTTTGGCTGAACACTGTAACACTTCAAAGCTTCTCTAACACCTCAAAGCTTCTGCACAACCACTTTGCAAAATGGTTCAATGCTTTTATAGACTTTTTAACACAAGAGCAGTGAGCATGTGTTATGGACAACTTCCCATTTTATTTTAAAGAATCACATTTAAAAAAAACAAAAAACCAGGAGTCCTTCTGCTCTTTAGAAGGCACTGACTCACTGTTAAAGTGTCTAGAACAACTCTGCATGCAAACAATGGAGCGAACAAATGGAGGCAAAATGCACCCTGCTACTGTATAAGCATCTCTCACAATACACAGCCACTCAGTGTTGACAGGTGAAGGACGCAGCCTTGCATAGGTAGAGTTAGGTATTTAAGGCTGAGGAGAAAGCTGATGGTTCTTGCTGAGAGTTCTTTCATATGAAGCAAAAATCAAATATTCATGAAGTTTCATTTCAAAAGTTTCAAAAAGATAAGAAAAAATTGAGTTAGTTAAGCAATAGGAATACATCTATAGAGTCCTCATTTGCCAAGAGAGCATGGTGTGGCAACAGCTCTCTGACCACAGAAAGAAATAACTTTCCTAGGCATTGTCCTGGGAAAAAACCTATGAAAAGATCAGAGAAAAGAATGAGAAACAGTTCTTATCTTCACTTACTACACTTGTTATTGTGAACATGTGGAATGTGTCATAGAGATTTGTTTACTAAAAGGTAGTTTTTTAATTAACCAGTAGTGATAGTGTTTAGATTGGTGGACCAATTAGGTCCAAGTGTATCGTAACTGTCTATAAAAACAATAATTTCTTAATAATGATTTATATAATAAAGAGATTAATCAACCTTCTGCAAATCATAAAGTCAATACTAATTATTACCTGACCAGGGGCCTGTTGCAACAACAACATGGAAGCAAGGTCATTCATGGAAACACAAGTATAGGAATGGCACAATTTCCAGTGCTCAGTTGGATCCATGTGATAGAAAAATTGGCAAGAAAGGACTGCAAGTGTGGAATCAGTTTCCTCTTCTATACTTTCCACTGTATTTACGAATGTAGCTTTTACTTTTCAAGCAAATTATGTGTTCTGATATTTAAAAGCCCATGCCAGTGACTAGAATATAATTTGTGGGATTATTCTTTTTAAAATTCCTCCCTGAATGTGTCCAAAAGGAGGATCTATTTTGTACATACCGTTAGACGATGAGACATATTAAATCATCCTTTATTTTATGTATACATGGTTAACCTCCAGTTTCAAGAAGAAGTGTGTCTTTTATAAAATGGTGACTGGTAAACTTTCACCACATGAGATGATTGATAAATAGTCATAAATATGTGTATCAGAAAGAATCTGTAAATTACTGTCATTTCTCATGTCCATTAATGCCTACAACTACCTAAAATAATTCTGGAAGCTTTTGATCTTCATAGTTTCTAGGTTTCTCTATCGTTTGGCATTTTAATAACATCCATTTAAATAAATTACCATTCTTTCCCAAATCCTCAATAAACAGTCTTCAAAATAATACAAATTGACCTTAATTCTATAAATGTACATAAGAAAAAAAAATTGCAGAAAAAAAGCCCAACCACCAAGAAAATGTCACCTGGAAGTGGGCCTAGCCCTAAATGTGCTCTCTTTTAAGGCAAGATTGGTTTATCTCATTACCTAATTAGAAACTCACTGAGCTGAGCCACAAAAAGAGATCTGAGAAAAGTATTCTTCATTGCAAATGCAAATGCTAGACTCAGTTTGCAGATGCAAACCTTTTGGAGCTTTGAGTAATGTCTTTTTAGTGGTCCTGGCAGGAGAAGGTAAAAAGAAAAAGAGAAAAAAAAAGTATGAATAAATTAAACAGATGGACCAAAAAAAAAAAAAAAAAAACAAAAAAAAAAACAAAAAAAAAAAAACAGAAAACAAAGAAATTATGAGGAAAGCTGAATACTGACACAAGTTTTGATACTATCTTTAAAGCCATAATACCTTTTACCTGAAATCTTTACAGTTATCCTCTTCTTCAGTCATATTTGCATACACCATTGCAGAGTTTAGTCACTGTCCTCCATGTTCTGCAACTGACAATCTCTAACAATAAACCAAACAGATCCAATCTTGCCATGACAACTCTGTCAAGTAGAACAGCAAAAGATACTTTTTTTTTTTGTTTTTCTCATTGATTTATGCTAAGACCTTATGTCAATAAAGTTTTTCTATTTCTGTTAGAAAATACTGTACACATTTTCCCAAATTAAAAAGAGGGAACAGTAGTTGGAAGCTCCCATTCAGCAGGAAGCCAAGGAAACACCCTGATTTTTTTTGCCTATTTTCCCCACCTGAATAGATGGTTTGGCTATTGATGCCAAATGGGACTGTGCTGTTTAAGAGTAAATTGAATACATCCCCATGCCCAAAATGCTACAAACATGTATCTGAAGGGTGAGGACAGAATTGTCAACAGCATTCTAGTACTCTTGTGGGCTTCAAGGAGGGAATGTTTTTTAGAGACATTAACAGAAAATAAAACAGGGTTTCAGAAAGAATAATCTTCAATTTAACATAAGTTTTCCATTAGCAGCCCTGGGAAAATTGGCATGAAACTATTAATGTACATTTTTAGCAATTAAAATACTATAAACCCACAGCTTTTCTCCTAGCAGCAATGATTTTCAACCTTTGAGTTATAAAACACACTTTTGAACTCTAAATGGAATATCTCATGGTGGAAAGTTTAACTGGTTGATCTAAATGAAAATAAATACGAATGTCAAAGTTCCCTTTTGGGAAGGATCACAGATACAAATTATGTGACTTACTTTGTTCACTTATGGTTACTCAGCTTGTGTGAGTAGAGGTGTTTTCAGTCTTACTGTAAGAGGCTTTTAGGACTACTCCAAATCTATCAATCGATGCTTCAAGATGGGATATAAGGGTTCATCTGACAACTTCTAGTGTGAAAGCATCATTTCTGCCACTAAATATTTCACACTTGCACTGAATGTTCAGAGAGATATGCTTATAGCTTTTATCAGGGTATTTTATTCACTGACGTTTCTTTCACTTACAGTACTGTCAAATGCTGTCCATTAGACCTTTCTCAGTTTCATGCACCAATAATATAAATGTGTGTGATTTGGTCTTTTACTATATCCTTTAAGTTGCTAGGTATAATAAAATTTTCATTCAGCTGTTGAGTGATGATGCGCACCCATGCTGGACCAGCATTTTCTAATGCACACAGGTACTGTAAATAATTTCTCCTATAGTACAGCCTGCTTGTCAGTTACAGCACTGCTGTTACAAAAAATGCAGAAGTATTTCGTAATTTGCAAAATGCTGAATTTTTATTCTGGTACTACATGTTTAAATCTGAAGTGCTTAATTAGGTACAGATTTCTCCTAAAGCCATGAAAAAGGGAAAAAATATATGAGAACAAGCAATTATTTAAAGTCATTTTCTCATGTACGCTGATGAAATTTATACCTTTATGAGATACAGGATGGTCATTAAAGATCCACGTTAAGAGTTTTATGCTGCTGAGTTTTCTATTTAGTGCAGCTGTATATAGTGATTTACATAGAATTGGAACACCTATATCTTCTCTTTGGTGAACTTTAGGATTGCTGCCCCTGTATTCATACCTTTTGCCCAAATAATTTTATTTCAGAATGCTGACTGAAAAATCAATTTCCCAGTCCACAACATTGCTGACTACGTCAGTCCTTTTGCCTTACCCCACTGATTTCTCTTTACCTGCCTCATTACTCTTGGTCATTTGCTGTCCTCCCTGTTTTATCCCATCTCTCTTGTTCACAGCCACGCTGCTAACTTGCTTATTGCATTTGCCAACCTTATTATCCAGTTCTTAAGCTTCAAAGAAGAATTCTCCTGCTTTCTCTCTGACTGCCCTTTGCTTGGGAAGATTTCTCTGAAAACCTGAACTAAACTAGAATGTTGTTATGTTTCAGAAACAGCTTAAAACTTTTTCTTTGATGTCTTTGAGAAGCATAAGCTAACACAAATTATCCACTACATTTGACCTGTTAGCCATTTTTAAGGATTTATTTAAAAGACTTTTACAGGATTTAAATATTTTTAATCAAAATTTAATCTTAAGTTGTTAAACCATAGGTTCCTAAGTAAGATGACAGTTCACAAAATAAATGTCAATAATATTGAAGTTTTTCAACACCAAGAGTGACATGAATAAGGAACAAGTACTTTTGTATGCTTGCTTTTTTCTATTTCTTACTTTTTATAATAGTGGAAAATATTACATCATTAATTTAAGCAGGTATTAAGAAATTAAGTGCTACTGGGTAAAGATGTATTTGTATTTATGAAAACTGTGGCTTATATACTCAGCTCATTGCTGAGCAAATAAAAATAAAAGCAAATAAGTATATAATCTTTGGTTTTTGAATTATCCTTTCATCCTGGAAGCCTAAAATTTTGAACAAATAGATCCAAAACCATGATTGATTTGCACAGAATCTGAGTAACCATAAGAACTCAAAAGCAACTGTAGAGAAAAAAAAATCCTTGAAACACTTTATTTAGAACAAGACTAACTCTCACTAAATAGTAATAGAGTACCTTTTTAAAAATGTTGAGACCAGTCTCTGTGCTACCAACTGTAAGAGCCCGTCTGAAGCCCCTCGTTCTCAATTCTGCCTTCCGCTTGCCACGAGAAAGAATCCCTTCCCCCACTGCAGTTCCGGCTTAGAACAGGACACAGCGCAGGTGGAACCACTGAACCGTCATGCTGGCTGTTCCGAACAAGGCCTGGCAAGAACTTGGCAAGAAGTTGGCAAGGACTTGGCAAAGACCTGACATGGACCCAGCACAGGACAGCCTGATGCGCGGCCTGCTTCTAATCTCTGTTCTTAAGCCGAATGAACCTTTGGGGTGACTCCCATGGTCCTTCATTGAAGACCCCTCATCTGCCTCGTTACCACTAAGACAAACAAAGAATGAGAACCCTCCTCCCAAGGACTGAGACTGAGACCCCTCCTATAGGGAGGAGGGGAAATTGGTGGTCTGACCACCAATGACATGACCTGTTTCCCTTCAGTGATTCCAATGGACTTATTCTTCATTGTATTCGTCTTGCTTTGGTGGTTTCTGCGGACTCACCTGTTCCCTCGTGGCGATTACAATGGACTTTCATTGTTACACTTGTTCCCCCCTCTTTCCTCTGTGGAATATAACTGGACCCCCGAGTTGACCAGAACTTGGAAGACTTCCCTGACACGACAGACGGATCCCCATCGTCTGGACCACTGAGGATCTCGCCTGTGTTGATAGCTATTCCCATACCCCTCTTCGCTCTCTCTCTCTATCCTTTTATCTCCTTTCTGATCCCCACTATCGCATTTACTGTTTTGGCCCCTAATAAAGGTGTATTTGTTGTGATTAACTGATAGTCCCTTGTTGTCTGCCATTTTGCACTTTTGGGATCAGTGCAAAGAACCATCACGACACCCCTCAATAAGTGGATTGTGACACCAACCCAAAAGATTTTTTTTTCTGTGAAGTCACACTTGCTCCCAAGATTGGAGGTAAAGCAGTATAAAGGCTTTACAATTTTCTTTGAAGTCAGTACAGAGTAAGGAAAAAACAGGTCACGTTTACTTCACATGTCGAAGAAACATTTTATGTTTCTGGTATTTAAGTGAAAATGCTCCCAATGGCATTTTGCCAAAGGTATAATGATTAACACATTATTTAAAAAATCTTATCATAGCTATTATAAAAAATAATTAAGCATGCAATCTTTAACTTGCAAAATAAAAACATCATGTCAACAGGAGTCAGAGATATTATCATGACAAAGACAAGCCCTTATTAATAAATCTAATAAGGAATGCACAGAAATTTCTTTAAGTAATACAAAAGTTACAAAGTTACTTTACAGATTTTTTTAATATTTAAAATACATACATACATATATACATGTATATGCATACATCTAATAGCTGATTGAGTTACAATTCTTTTGTATGTGCTTTCAATTTGGTAAACTCATCTCCTACTTTTACATTTGTTTCATGTTTCGATGGCTTTTTCTGCTTTATGGGGTTTCCCTATAGGGTAATGCAGACAATTAATGCATATTTATAACAATTCATGCCATTTCTTTTTGAATTAGTCATTAGATGCACAATGTCTTTGTACCTAATGTAGTGCAAAAGGATTTAACAGTCTTAAAATTATGAAAGAACTAACATAATTCTGCAGATACAGGGACCATTAATAAACAGGTAGTGATTTTAGAGGAAGTGCAAACATAATTTTTTTAAAAATCTTTTTAAATATACTATATGATTATCTAGCAATAGGGTGTGGTTGGTTGATTACTTATGACTGCAAAGTTGTTTTCATCAAGAAACAATAAATTAATGCATTCAACAATAAAAGAAACAGAGAATCTGAGATGATGATTTGCAGTGATGGTTTTCCTCTGATATCCTCTATAACACACATAAAGCTGTGGCTTGGGCAATAACCTAGACTACTGCCTAGCTGTTGCCATTACCCATCACTTGATTCAGTATATGAAAATTAGAGAAGAATTTATCTTGCTAATTGTGTAATGAATTAAGTAGATCAAGTATCTTACTGACTGTAGGTATATTATTTCACAGAAGTTCAGCCTTAATTGGCCATATTATCAGTTTACTGTAACAAAGCACGTGCATTATTTATGGTAGCTGCATTACCACTAAAATCCAGTGAGACTTTACACTGACATGAATACTATCATGCATAATACCACTTCTCCACTGATATCAGTGGAACCTCATTGCTGCTGGAAGATAGAAAGAAATGAGAAGACAATCGAGACTAAAATTGCCAAATATTTTTGTAGTTACATCACGACGTATTGAATCTAGAATCTTTGTATTCTCAAACTTGTGAAAGCCTTTAACAATTCCAAATAGTCAAAGAAAAAATTTAGGGTTTTCTCAAGATATGGAAGAACTCTTCCCCAGAAAGCTTTACTAAGCTCTTGGTCCCCTTCAATTTGCAGCTATACAGTCAAATTAGACTCATGACAGACACAAGCCAAACCAATTTGATTGAAAAAAGACCACATCAAATGTACATAAAACTACAAATTCATGAAAGAATGCCCTCCTTATGCTTCCCCTGTCCTGCCCAGATTCCATGGCTGTCACCAGGGCTGTCAGTCTCTGACTGAGCAATGTTGCAGAAGTGCTGTTCTCCAGCTCTCCACAGCCCTGTCCTGCTTTGCAATGGGTCCATGTCCATCCCCAAACTCAGTCCATCCTCAAGGAGGATGCCATCCAGCACCTGATGACCCCCATCAGGCTGGGGGCTTAGCTCCTACCCCTGAGGCAGGCATTGACCCTCAGGATGCTCTAATAGTTCCTTCAGTCTTGTGTCATGCTAAACAAAAATGCAGTCTGGGAGATAAACAGTCCCAAATTACTGTGGGTAGAGATACAAAGGTGTGGCAGATTACACAGGAAACCATTACAACCTTATAGATATATTAACACTTACACCTCCATTGCACACATTTCTCATTCTCTTCATAGTGTGAATTTTCCTCAGCACCACAGAGGATAATAAGCAGTCCCCAGACAAAGGTCCAAGGAGAGGTTCCTCTCAGGGACTGTGGTCTCTTTAGAAACCAAAGCTTATTTTATGACAAGGAAGACAAAAATACTCTATATACACTCAATAACAAAGTGAATAAAGAACAATTTGCAATTTCATTGTGATTCAACAATTCATTGTAGATCCTGTGGTTTCCTTCAGCCATTATCAGACCATTGGAAGAGTAAACAATTTCATCTTCACTAGGACTTATGGCTGGAAGATAATTCTTTGTTGTTACAGGTGCCTACATTACTTTTTCTGCTTTATTTGATGCTCATTAACTTGGATTACATTTCCTACTGAAATCAAGATCGACATAATAAAGTTCACAGATCTTTCCAAGCTCACGCGTGCTGGAAGCCCAGATTTCTCTTTATAAGTCTCCAGAAAGAGGCAAGAAAAGATATTACATTCTTTTTTTCTTATCAAATAGCTGCCTGATGTTTTGTCTAAAAGTAAGAATATTTTTCCAGAGCAAATAAATATACAAATAGTCTCTGATCGAAAAAAAAATCAGATATAGGTGAGGTATTACCTAATAATTACAAATTAAATGTTTAGCAATAGGCTACATTCCTGATGAGTAGTGTTGGTTTGGTGTAATCATGGAAATATGAACTCTGCTCTTCAGTGACTATGTTTCAATTTTATAAGTCATGATGAAATTTGTTACACACATTTTCAAAATCATCTTTTAGGTTTAGGAAATTATATTATTTAAGCCCTTTGAGAAAGTGTAATATTATAATAGAAACAGTGCAGCATTGCGCACTGCACAGTGTAGTTCAATTGCCACAGGATGTCAATTGAAAGAAATGCCACTATTGCTACTCCATGCCAATGTCATGCATTGCCAAATTAAAATTAGTCTTTTCTGAACTTTCTACTACCTGGAGCATTTTTAAGACTATTTTTTATGAAGATGGAAATCACCCAGCCGAGGGGAAAATGGAGCTTGGCAGTTGGTAAGAGAGTACTCCTTGTGTTCCCCCCAACCCGAGCACTTGTAATACCCTTTTTTCAGCTTCACAATGATTATGAGAAAGATAAAGAGATACTCAATCCTTTTGACAAGAAATGGCTAGGAAGCACAAAGATTAAGAAATGCTGTCAGAAATAAAACACCAGGTGTCGAGGTTTTCATGGGTCTCGAGTCTTCAAAGAGATGAGAGCAGTTGTTGGTTGTAGTAAAGTTGTTTATTGGATAAATATATCTGTCTTGAAGGTAAGGAGTTCAGAGTATTAAAGTCCATGCTAAAAGCTTTGTGGCATAACATCCTGATGTTTTGAGCAGAAGAGCAGTAGCAGCTCCTGCAGTTTTCTCTTCCTCCATCCCTTGCACTTCAATCCAAGGGGTTTTTATTCATAAATTATCCAATCATCTAAAAGTACAATTCTAAAACATTCCTTCTACACCAATCTAAGTTTAATTCCAATGTGTGAAAGTAGTACGAACATAGTGTCAGTTCTTATCAAAAAACTATGTATATAATATTATCTATTTATGCAAATGTACTATCTGTTTTCTTACTTAAAATTTACATATATAAGTTTATCTATTTACTTGAATAGTTCTATCTATTTATGCATATAGTTCTATCTGTTCTAGAAACACAGGCAAAGCTCTACTATGTTTTTGTTATGCCTGGAGTTAAGTTAAACTTGTGAAAAATAACACTACTGAACTTTAAACTAGGCTTTGGGGCTTTTTCTAGTTAACACAGTCTCTTAAGGCACTTAAGATATATTTCTATTTACTTAAAACTAAAACTTACACTTCTATTTCATGTTTGTGTGGCTTAGTATATTTCAGCATCTCTAAAGACTCTAATTCAAACCCTGCATTTATTTTTCTCTCTGAGGAGCTCAGAGAGCCTTCTCTTCTGTGCATTCCGATAACCAGGGAATCCTTTCAGACTAGGGTAAAGGAAACCAAGCAATAGAGAGTAGGTCCTGCAAATCATCTTGAGGAGGACAAAACACACTCCACTTTCTTCAGAGAGAAAGCAGTTTGCCAGCAACAACTGAATGCAGAACACTGCTTGAAAAAATCCACAAGTTGAAAATGGGACAAGGCTTTTGCCAGACACATAAGCAAAAAAAAGTTATAAAAAAGGACAAGACCTGATATTGAAATTTTACCCCGAACTTCATAAAGATTATAATAGTAACAGAATGAAAATGTAATGTGTTAAATTATGATTTGAATAGATGGTTTTTCTCACCATTTTACAGCAGGAGTTTTCATAATGCATTAATTATCTCTGAATCCAGCATATGACTTGGAGAAGATGACTTAAGATGTAAGTGTACTTCCCTTACCTTAGCTTTTTATATACTTTTTATAAGTCTTTACATGCATTCTGGGATCTTCAGTCTTGTGGAATTGCTTACCTGCTCTAGTAATTAAAGGATCATATGCCCTCCCTAGGCATTTATATAACCTATAATTTATGGACATATATAACAGAGTAAGACAAGACTTTACAGTCTCCAAGTCCAAATGTCAGTGGGTCAATCCCTTTCCAGTTTCCATTGACTCGAGAGAACTTTCTTTAAGCAGTTGATCTGGCAAAATGTAAATGCAGAAGTCTAAATTTCCATCTACAACGTCTCATTTTCCCAAAGTTTAATATTTCAATTTTGACAGCAAGAGGCTTATTTAATTTGTACTTTTT